>NC_058131.1:584485106-584495503 GCF_016433145.1 Gracilinanus agilis
CTTTCATTCTTTCTTTCTTTCTTGATTCAGAGAAGTTAAACAATCCATTATTACTCAGATGGAAAGTTTCAGAATTTGAATCCAGGCTCTCCTGAGTATAAATCTAGTAGTTGTATCTACTATTCCATATCATCATAACCCTATGACTCCTTTGGGAATTTTCCTCAGCATTTTTGAGTAAGTCTATTGAAGAAGTCTACATTTCATATTTTTATAAAACATCAGAACTACCAGAGATATTAAGAGAAGCCCACGTTCAGGTTTACTCAATGAGTCTGTGGCTGAGCCAGGGCTAGAACCCAGGTTTCCTGACTCCCAGGCCAGGGAATCCACTGTTTCATATGCTGCTAGATTAATTATCAGGGCTGTCCTTCAAAGGAAAAATTACAAAGCCAGTGAAAGTGTCTATGTGTCCCTAGTATCTTTTCCTCTATGCCACCACTTTGGCATCTTGACCAACTTTCAAGATCAAAATACCCTGGCCTCCCAGCTCTACCAGTTCTTTACAGAGAGTCTGATTTCAGTCATTAGCATCTTTAGAAAATTATTTTTGTCTTAGAAACTTGGTTTTTGGTTGTTGTTTTTTTTTTTTTTTTGTTTTTGTTTTTGTCAAATAGCTGTGTCCAATTCTGTATGATCCAATTTGGGGTTTTCTTGGCTAACATATTGGAGTGGTTTGCCATTTCCTCCTTCAGTTCATTTTACAGATGAGGAAACTGAGGTAAACAGGGTTAAGAAACTTGTCTAGGTTCATACAGTTAGTAAGTAGCCATTAAAAATTAGAAAAAAAACAATTAAAAGAAACCTTTGCCTTCTGCTTAGAATCAATACTATATATTGGTTCCAAGGCAGAAGAGTGGTAAGAGTGGGCAATGGGGGTTAAGTGACTTGCCCAGGGTCACACAGCTAGGAAGTGTCTGAGGCCAGATTTGAACCTAGAAGCTCCCATCTCTAGGCCTGACTCTCAATCAACTGAGCCACCCAGCTGTTTGAAAAAAAAAAAAGAAAATTTTAAAATAAATGAATACATAAAATCCTACCCCCTGAACTATTTTCAGATATTGAAAAAATAGATAAACTTAAAAAGTCAACGTATTTGCTTCTGTGTCTCTTTATGACCACTTTTTCATTTGTCTCCTCAGATTTGATTACTATTTCTTTTTCTACTAGGATTATGATTTTGGTAATTTTTGCCTCAATAAGGAATGAGTTTCGGTGGATATGTTACCTCTCCCAGCGGCAACTGCATTTTAATCTTCATTTAATTGTGAAATGAGATGATAGGTTTCCCCCCAACTAGAGCAAGCCTTCCTAACACCCTTTAAATCCGACCAACCCTATTAATAATCTTCTAGTTCCCAGGGCATCCTGTCTCAAAGGACCCTCCCTTTTGACACTCCCTTCAAAAACAAAACAAAACAAAACCAAAAAAACCCTTACTGTGAAGGGAGGACCTAGATGGTTTTTAAGTCTTTGGATGAGTCCTGAAGATCTTGATGAAGCTACTTAGGACTTAGCTCCTGTGACTGAGCCCGTGTTATTGCTTTCAGTATCTACATGAAGTTCCACTCCTCCTTCGTCCCACTTTAGAGTCTTCAGCCCACACAGGATAACAGCTAGACAGAAAAGCTGAGTCACTTGATCTAGCTGTCGGCAGATCTCGGTAAATTGGTAGATAGGGGTGTATCTGTGACTTTATTATTCTGGGGAGACTCCCTATGTAGAGATGTGTCAGAGTATCTAATCAAAGATCAACTCAGCAAGACAGGACATTTCCTAGGGAAGAAACTGAAAGAGTGGAACTTCAGGAAGTGAAACATCAAAGATAATGAAGCAAGTCAGGGAAACTGATTTTACAATCATTAAAGACCTATTATACAAAGAGCGTGTGTACTAGATATTAAAAAAAACAAACCCTCAGAATGAAATTATACCTGCCTTCAAAGAACTTTTCATTTTATTATCCCCGAACCCCATCCCTTAAATTGGAGAGAAAGCGAAGGGAAAATACAATGGGTTTAAAGAAAACAGAGAGGGAATAAAAGATTTCCCAAAGGAAATGGTGCTTCATTTCATAGACTGGAAGAAAGACAAAGATTCTAAACAGAAGAGGGAAGGAAGAAATGCCTTCCCAGGTTGGGGATAGTTTGTGCCAGTTTACTGAAGTGAGAGATAAAATGCTGAGTATGAAAGACAGCTACAAGTCAAGATTAGCTAGGGCAATGTGAAATAATTACTTTATTATTAGAGTTAATTCTTTTCTAGAAAGGAAAATTAGAGCCTTTTTCATAAGAACTTTAAATGCCTGGCCAAGGAGTTTATAACTGAAGGTTTTTGAGCAAGGGGATGACATGGTCAGGCCTGTGCCTTAGGGAGATTATTTTGGTAGCTGTGTGAAGAATAGATCATGGAGGAGGACTACTAGAAATATTGAGACAAATTAGGAGATAATGATAGTAATCAAGGGAAGAGGTGATGGGATCCTGACCTAGAATGGTAACTATAAGTCAAAAGATGGGAGACAAATTCCAGAGATGTGCATGTGGAATTGACTAGATGACTGAGAATGGGAGTGGAGGAATCAAATAAAATATTCATAGGTATCTACTCTAACCTCCAGATGATGACCTGGCCTCTGAAAGCTAGAGGGGCTTTGCTCAAGTATCAAGTAATAAAGAAAAATGTTTTAAAATAAATAACTTCTAAAACTTCTAAATTAGGTAAAGATTGCATTTAGATGGATTAAGCTAAGGAAACAGAAGAAAATCCCAAACAAAGTGAAAATATCCATTTAACTAGATCCCCTTCTGTCTCCTTTAATAAGTCATAGATTTAGAGCTTAGAAGTAATCTTCTAAGAGGTCACCTAGTCCAATTCCTCCTTGTACAGGTAGGAAAAATGAGGTCTAGGAAATTTTTGTGAAAGTCATCCAAGTAGTAACTAGCACGGTCAAGTCCTTCCACTAGCCAGCACCACACTATCCGTATGTAGAACCATTGGTCATAGCAAATTGAAAAATTTGGAATATTGTGGTTAAGTTCACTTACCTTGGCTGTACACTCTCCAGGGATGTCCTCATAGAGGCTGAAGTTGATATACACATTGCCAGAGCAAGCACAGCTTTTAGGAGCCTCAGAAAGAAAATATGGGAGAAAAGAGGTATCAGATACAAAGCAAAGTGAAGGTCTCCTTGTATGCCTATGAAACCTGGACAGTCTATTTTTGCCATGCCAGGAAATTGAGCCACTTCCACTTGAATTGTCTAAGGAAGATCCTGAAGATCTGGCAAGATAAAGTAAGTGCCTGACCCTGAGGTCCTCTGTAGACTTAAAAGGCTAAGCATTCAAGCTTTATTGTAGAGACCTCAACTGCAATGGGCCGGTCAAGGAGCTAAAATGGCAAATTTATGATTATCCAAAACAGTATTTTATAGAGAACTCCCACAAGATAAGTGTCCACATGGCGGTCAGAAGAAGTATAAGGACACTTTCAGGGTATCTCTATAGAACTTTGGTATTGACCGTGAGACATGGCACTGGCATAGGACCACCCAACCTGGTGTTCAAAAAAGGCACTGTTCACACTCCATGAGTAAAGCAGAATCATAGAAGCATAAAGGAAATATGAGCTGTATAAAAATCCACCACCCTAAATGCTTTAATGGACCACTTCTGGCTAATCTGTGGTAGTGCCTTCTGAACTCAGATTGGACTAATCATCCACAGATGAACTCACTGTGCCCTGACTCCAACATATGATGTCACTGATCTTCAAAAATGAAGGATAATATGAAAAAGTGCTCTAAATCATCACTAATTAGGGATATATAAACCAAAACAATTCTGCCGACTCATCTCACACCTATCAGATTGGGGAAAATGACAAATGTTGGAAGGTATGTGGAAAAGTGGGAACACTAGTACACTGTGAGGGGAACTGTGAATTCATCCAACCATTTTGGAGAGTGATTTGGAATCACACCGAGAGCTATAAAATTGTGTATAGCCTCAGACCCAGCTGGATCTATTTCTCAAGGAGATCAGGGGAAAAAGAAAATAATCTATATGTTCCAAAATATTTATAGCAGCTCTATTTGTGCTTACAAAGAACTGGAAATTGAGAAGATGTTCATCAACTGAGGAATGGCAGAACAAATTGTAGTATATGATTATGAAGGACCACTACTGTGCCATAAGGAACAATGAGCTGATTAATTTTTTAAATACTTGGAAAGAACTACATGAGCTAGTGAAGAGAGAAATGATTAGAATCAAATGAACATTATGTACAGCTACAGATTTAATATTTGTAGAATAACTTGTGAATGTTCACCTTCAGAGAATGAACTGAGAAATGGAAATACAAAAGATATAATTTATATATTTTCCTGGATGATGCTTTCTGTGGTGTCAAGAGGGGAGGGAGAGGTTAAATTTTTTTTTTTTTTAAGTATGAACAATACAGCCAAAATTTGAACCTATCTGTATGCATAGTCACCACTTTAATTCAGGTCCTTATGATCTCTTATCTAGATTATTACATTGATCTTCCTCCAATTTAAGGCCCTTAACAACTTATCTTGTACTTTATTTCCCTTTCTGCAATCTGTCCCAACTGGCCCTGTTTATATTCCTCATACACAATGCTTTACCTCCCACCTCTGTCTATCCCTTGTGCATGGACAGTACCCCATCCTCAACTCTTACAGAATTCCTTACTCATGTCCTTCAAAATGTATTTCAAGCACCATCTTTTGCTTGAAAAATTTAACTACCCCCCCAATTGCTATTGCCCTTCCTCCACAACTAACTCATATTTAACTATCTTGTATATTCCGTATTTACTTATATATGGGCTTGTTCTCTGCCCACAAGAATATAAGCAAGTTCCTTGAGAGTAGGGATTATTGATTTTTTTTGTCTTAGTATCTCTAGAGCCCAGCACAGTGCCTGGCAAATAATATCAAGGTACATAATAAAAGCTCATTGATTAATTGGTCTAAAGCCAGTCCTCTTTCCACTAAACATAATACCTCACATGCCATGCAGCAAGATATACATTCTTCTTGTGATTGCTACTCGGAATTTGTTTGTATTCCTTAACAACATTAGCAGCCCAGGTTCTTGGAAAATGGTATTGCTTTGCAGCCTGGGATGACTGAAGCATACCAATGACCCTGACAAGATAGACTGAAGCATTCTTCACTGGCAGCTTCACAGGAAGAAATCATTCTGGAAAGACATTTTTTTTCTCTTTTATTCTCTTGTTCCCTGACAAGTCCTGTTTTATCAGGACACCAGGAAATGGGGATTGATGCTTTAATTTTTAAAAGATCATTAACAGGATTTTCCCTGAGAGAATATCTCTCAAAGCGGAGAAATAAGAGCTCTATCCTCTCTCTTCTTTTGCTCTCCTGCCCACTCCTACTCCAAACCCTCCAGAGTGAGGGGTGGGGAAAGCTGAATGCCAGGAATTATTATTGTCCCTGGGGATTGAAGGAGACAGAATGATTCAGATGCCTCCGCATTGGCTAGCCCAGCAGCACAATTGTGGTGTTTAAATATTTATTTTTAGTGATTCCTGGTCAAATCACAGCCTACATTTTAGTTGGGGCAATGCTAGAAAGAAGAAATAAGATCCTTGTTTTAAATCAGTAAATGCCAACAGCAGCAGATGATTCACTCATTGTAGGCACAGTAGGCCTGGGTGACCTCCCACTCAGGGTATTGTTTCTTTTTCAACCTACAACCTCAGTTGAGTCACCAGAGCACCTGGGACCTATATCATGACGAAGAGCAATCAAGATATGGTAACCTGGGCCAAGGTCTCAGAGAGAGAGGATAGGCGCAAAACTCAGAACTCAGCCTTGTCTCCCCAGGGTCAGATTATAGCTCCTTGGATGGGATTTACAGTTTCTCTCCTTCTTCCTCATCTGTAAAATGGGCATAACAAGAATATCTAACATTTCTATAATACTTAACATGTCCCAGGCACCGTGCCAAGCACTTTACAAATATTATCTCATTTAATCCTCCCAACAACCCTATGAGGTAGGTGCTATTATTATCATCCATTTTTTACAGATGAGGAAACTGAGGCAAACAGAAGTTAAATGATTTGCTCAATGTAACACAGCTAGTAAATGTCTGAGGCATGATTAGAACTTGTCTTCTTAATTCCAGGTCTATCACTCTATCCACTATGCCACCTGACAGCCAATAACACCCATCACTTAAGAGTTGTTGTTGTGAAGCTCAAATGAAATCACATATAAAATGCACTCTGTGGGTGTTAGCTACTTTTATTAATGATAATTATTAATGACATTAGTAATTAGTATTAATTATAATAAAAGTAACAACAATACTAATTTTATATACATAACATTATATATTATATATGATAATAAAATTAATAAAAGAAAAAGAAAAATAGTTATAATAAAAGTAAATATTATTAGTAAATGCTGAATGAATAGAAATTTTGATCTTAGTTTAGAAAGGGAACCCTAACAAGGGAATAGGTCAAAATATAATGGAAATTATGCAATAAAGATTAAGCAACTTTAGCTGCTTCCGTAGTCTAGAACTAGAATCCAAAATAAATTTTTTTTAAAACAAGGAACTAATCCTGAAATCACTCAGTACCCTTTTCCCACTTTCCAGGTTATCAGTAGTGAAGCTTCAATAACAAACTCAAGTACCCAACACAGGCTTGTGTTAAAACCTTTTCCTATACCCCAGTCCCCCATTCCTCTTTCTGGTGCCATGGAAACTCTAGCTCCAGGCAGTGGAAGTTGCCCAGTCCTCAATAATCAGCTTGACCACAAGTGTTCAGAAGTAAAAACCTGCTGGGGGCTGCAGCCCAGAAGCACCAGTGCTGCAAAGCACTCAGCCCCTGATGCTGAGCCCATGTCTATACATTTGTTTCCCCCTGAGAGAACATAAGCTCCTTGAGGGTAGAGATGATTTAACTTTGTATCTTTGTCCTCCATACCCAGCACAGTGTCTGACACATAGATGCTCAGTTAGGGCTTGTTGACTGATCAATCTCCTGAAAATGTGATGGCCAAATGAGTGCTAATATCCTGAGCCAGTCTCATGGAAGTTAATGGGCAGCTGCTTACAGGGGTAGTTTGAGGGGGGCTGTTTAAAATGCCCTTGGCCATGCTGCCAAAACAGCGCTAGTGCCCCACTTTCAGCACACTGGCTGAATTTGAGCTTTAATTGTTCTTATTGATTTATTTTTATATGTATAAAAATAAGCTAATTTTCCATAATAAAACCAGTTACCATTTTTAAAAAGATCCCTCAGTCCCTTTGTGTCTAGCATATACCCATTATAACATTTGTGTTAAATAATTCAGGCTGCTTTCTGTATAGTTCAGACACGTTTCTACATTTTCAAAGTAGTTTTATGTCAAAATGGTATTCATAAACTAAATGGAATTAAATCTGCTTGTGGTATTTTGTTCTCTCCTTGAGAAATGCAAGTGATTTAAGTACTTGTTACTAGCTTAGTTGATTATATAAGTTGCTCTTGTTGACACCATTTTAAAGCTGATTTTCTTCTGGAAATCAACAGCATATAAAGTCTATAATATGGATTATGTTTTGAAACAATTCCTTTATCTACTTGCAATATATCACTTGATTAAAATTCTACAAAGTTTATAATTATATTATTACTGATATTTGACTTTTTTCTTTTAAAATCTTATATCCACTTCTAGATCTTTCCATGAGAAAAAATTTTTAATGAAAAATATGCTCTTCCCCACATACTCTAATAAAACACTCAGTTGGACTTTGGAAAAAAAACCAAACATATCTTCAGTATGTTCCTATTAGAAATCCCCAAATTTCTATTCCCGGCAATCTCTTTTACAACCTTTTAGGTTATTTTAATTCAACAAACATCTATTAAGCAACTACTACACGAAGGGCCAAATGTTAAGCATCTTTTCTCCAGGACTGGAAATCCTTGCTAAAATTCACTGAAAAGGGTGAGACATTATTATCGATACCTAGATTATTTTGTTGCTTGGCAGAACCCAGAGAAATTAGATCTGCTCAGGTTGGGGAAGGGGACAAGAAGAAGGAAATGGGTAGGCATAGATACCCTTCATCACACAAAGGCTACTGAGGAGGGCAGGGATAGGTATTCCTCATAGTAGGGGATTATGGTTCTTTAGGAGTATAAGAGCACCAAGCTGTGGAGTGAAGGTGTGGCTATGCCTAGAGAAGAGAAAGGTGGGAGAACACTGAAGAAATAAACCACCAGTTAGTTACATATTGTGTCTTCCATGCTCCTCCCCACTGACCTAGCTATATCAATAGTGAGTCTATATCCCAAAGAGATAAAAAAGAAAAGGATCCATATGCAAAAACATATTTATAGCAGCTCTTTTTTTGGTGGCAAAAAAAAAAATAGAAAATGATGGTTTCAAACTGATAGAAAGGGTGCTTTTAGTTGGGGAATGGCTGAACAAGTTATAGTATATGAATGTAATGGAAATAATAGTGTGCTACAAGAAATGATGAAGAAAATGGTTTCAGAAAATCTGTAAAGACTTGTATGAACTGATGGTGAGTAAGCAGACCAGAAATAATGTATAAAATAACAACAATACCATAAAAAAGTTTCAAAACAATTAGGAATTCTGATCCACATAATGGCAAACCACAATTCTGGAGAACTCATGATGAAACCTACCATTCACTTCCTATTAACACAAGAGAGGTGATGAAATCAGAGTACAGATTGAGACTTTTTTTTCTTGGACAGGAACAATGCGGGAATTTATTTTGCTTGATTTTATATGTTTGTAACAGATATTTTGTTTTTCTTGCTCTCTCAAGGAATGGGTAACCGTAATCATGAAAATAGGGCCAAATATCATTTAAAAAATTAATTTAAAGAATTGAATGGTGAGCAGCTAAGTGACTCACTGTATTGAGAGCTAGGCCTAGAGATGGGAGATCCTAGGTTCAAATCTGACCTCAAATACTTCCTAGCTGTGTGACCCTGGGCAAGTCACTTAACCCTCATTGCCTAGCCCTTACTGCTCTTCTGCCTTGGAATCAACACCCAGTACTAATTCTAGGACAGAAGGTAAGGGTTTAAAAAAATAAAAAGAAATAAATGTATGTTTCTTGAGGTTAAATATTGCATTCTCCTCTTTATTTACATCTCCAGAATTTAGTACAATCTGACACAAAGTAAGTACTTTATAAATCCTTGTTAACTGACTGATGGCTCTGAAAGAGGATAGCAATTGCTGGGAAAAGCCTTTCCCAAGGTGGATGCTTCAGAAGAAAAACCAAAAGTAAAATATCTCCTGGCTGGGGAGCAAACCTAAGGCTGGAGCAATATTTTCCTCCCCTCCAGCTCCCTGATTACCTGCCCCCAGATCTAAGGGTGGTTTTGCCCTTGGAAATGAAGAGAAGGGGATTTGGTAGATCCCTCCAGCAGCTGTGGGTCATCCCCTCAAGCCCTTGTTTTGTTGTGATTATGGAAAGCTTTCCTGTTTGCTGGCTGTTCTGCTCTGAGACCAGATGGAGAAACAAAGCATCATAAACAAAATACTGTCATGGCTCTGTGAGCAGATCGGGGAAGGGAAGACGATAGCCTCTCCCTGGGAAGCCGGCAAAGCTCAGCATCTCCACAAAGTCCCTCCAAAGCCAATTCCCTTGACCGAAGATCCCCAGTTTATTAGTTGGAAGAACAAGACGGTGCTGGGCTCTCACATGACATCAGACTGGCAAGTGAAGTCATACGTGAACATATGTAAATAGACAGCGAGGGAGCCAGGCAGCTTTTGCTGTTTATCCAGCTTTATTCAGTAGTCAGAGCTGGGAGCTTGATTCTCCCACAGGGATGCTAGTCTCATACTGTAGGAGATGAATAGTCAGCTGAGGGTCAGGAGGCAGAGAAGCTCAATTGTGGGAAAAGGAGCCACTAGCAGAGGGGGACGGGGAGGCGGGGAGTGGGGAGAACTTTTGCCAAGTTGTTCAGCAGAGGCTGGGGCTGGACGAGTTTTCCCTTCAAGGATACTGGGCAAATTCCCATATTGCCAAGTAGAGCTGGCCCCTGGACAAAATTAAATTGAGTTTGGATTCTGTATTCTGTTCATCCGCTCTTCCCACACCAAACACACACATTCACCTTTTTAGGGACCTCTTCTCTTAGGAGGAGGACGTGACTGAGCAACAACTAGGCTCCCCCAGGCACCAGGCTTTTCCACAATTCTTACACAGGTCCTCCTCAGTTTACTGTAAAGTGTGTTCTATGTTTCCCCTCTTAGAAAGAGGCTTTAGAAGAGATTTCCGAAAGAAAGAAAGAAAGAAAGAAAGAAAGAAAGAAAGAAAGAAAGAAAGAAAGAAAGAAAGAAAGAA
>NC_058131.1:584495768-584668268 GCF_016433145.1 Gracilinanus agilis
GAAGGAAGGAAGGAAGGAAGGAAGGAAGAGGAAGGAAGGAAGAAAAAGAAGAAAGGAAGGAAGGAAGAGAAAGAGAGAAGAAAGAGAGGAAAGAAAGAAAGAAGAAAAAATAAAGAAAAAATTGTGCATTTCTCTAGAAGCATCTAATATTTTGGTCTTGAGGTTAAAATCTAGTATGAAAGTTAGGGGGCATATCTGAACAAGTTCAGGCTCACGTTTTTCTTTCCTTGATCTTGTTATAAAATACCTTACTCAGGGGACAACTGGGTGGCTCAGTGGATGGAGAGCCAGGTCCAGAGATGGGAGGTCCTGATTTCAAATCTGGCCTCAGATACCCTGGGCAACTCACGTATCCCCCATTGCCTAGCCATTACCACTCTTCAGAAGGTAAGGGTTTAAAAATAAACAAACAAACAAATAAATAAATGAATGAATGAATGAATGAATGAATGAATGAATGAATGAATGAATAAAATACCTTACTCAGTTCTTCCTAACTCCTTTTATCAGTGAGGAGGTGCACATTAGCAGCCAGCTCACATACCTTCTGGGCCTTCTCTGCACACAGGCCAACCTTTATATCAGGCCACAGGGCTAAATTGCCAAGGAACAGTAGAAGCCACAGTCTCATCTTCCTTGCTCATCTCCAAAAGTTCATGTTACCCCACTGGGCAAATACCCAGTTATGCTCTAGATTAGCTCCAGCAGGGCAGAATCCTGAGGGTGAGGGAACTGAGAGAATCTCTCCTTTCTACCAGAATAAAAATCACTTCAAAATTTTTTAAAATAAATAATTTAGTATTCTTGAAATGTCTTTTAAAATACTCTTATTTATAGGGAAACAACTCTATAAAATGCCTTCTGCCTCCCAGGGTAAGCTGTTCAAGGAAGAACATCCTTTATGATTTTTCTGTCTAAGTGTGGAAAAGTTATCAAATCTTTACTTTTGAGTCACTGAGTTGAGAATCTCAAAGGACACAAGAAGAGATCTTAGCATTTGTGTTTTAGAATCAACTAAAGGAGTAGAACTCAGGGGCCCAGGCTCCAGGGCTTTGGCTCCATCCAGGATTTGCTATTCCTTTTTTTTTTTTTTTTAAATAATATTAATTAATTTGGTTTAAGGTCGGGAACAACAGCTGGTGGGCTTTAAGGCCAAATTTATATTGGGGGGGAAAAAAGGGAATTGAACTTAAGAAACTAAGGAAATGTGTTATGGATTTTCTTTCTTTTTTTTTTTTTTAAATATATGTATATGTAGACAGACGAATATATAGACAGATGTACTTCCACCAAACCAAAGAACATTGCTACTTCTAGGCAGTAGACAAGTGAAAGTGAATGTGAATTAGGAAGCTTGGTGAAGGAATTGATTGAAACTGGAACTGGTGGAGTAAGAGTATGAATGTAGGTGGTCCTTAAAAAAACAAATTAACTTACTTCTGTTTGAATATTCAAAGGACTTTTCTGAGAAAGAAGCAAAGGAAGATTTTTCAGAATTTTAGAGTAAATAGCTGTCTAGTGGAAAGAGCATGGGATAACAGCAATGTAAAAAAAAGCACTAATAAAACTTTTTTTAAAAGAAAAAAAGAGCTCAGAAGTCATCGTTTAATAGATTTAGAGCTAAAAGGGGACATTAGAAGGTCATCTCATTTTACAATCCTCTCATTTTACAGATGAGGAAACTGAGACCAAGGGTAAAGTGATTTGATCTAAAAGGTAACACCTGAAATGATTGACAGAGTCAAGGCTTGAGCCCTGGTCCTCTGGCTCTGAACTCAACATTCTTTTCCCATAGCATTGTTCTACCTTGCTCAGACTTCTATTCCTTGTTATTGTTCAGTCATTTTCAGTAACGTCCAACCCTTCATGATCCCATTTCAGGTTTTCTTGGCAAAGATACTGGACTGGTTTGCCATTATCTTCTCCAGCTCATTTTATTTGAGTTGAGAAAACGGAGGCAAACAGAGTTAAATGATTCACCCAGGGACATACTGCTGGTAAGAATCTGATGCCAGATTTGAGCTTGGCAAGATGAATCTTCCTGATTCTAAAACCAAAACCATTGCTCAATGCACTGTGCTATCTAGATGCCCCTAGTCCTTACCCTGCCATTAATCTTAGAAAAATCACTTTTTTGTACCTCAGTTTCTTCATCTAGCAAGCAAAGGAAATCTGTCCACCCTTCCTTACAGGGTTATGTCTGAGGAACTATTAAAATAATAGATGTAAAGTTGACTTTAAAAAGTTAAAGAACTTTTAAAACTAAAATAAAAAGTTAAAGAACTATAATTATGATATTATTATTATCATGCTCCCTCCCTGCTCTGTGTATCACATGTACCTAGGATGCATATATATGTTTTTGTATGCATGCACAATGCATGTGTATGTGCACATATAAGCAAACATATGAGTATACATATATGTAAATCTATAAAGATATATATACACACACTCTGATTCTATATAGATCTGTGAGAAAAAAGAGAGAATATTTTGAAAATTCTTTTTATTTTTTCTACAGAAAAGCTCTTTGGGTATTCAAAAGAAGTAAGTTGTGTGTGTATATTCTTGAGAATACTCAACCAAGAATCTTTCCTCCAGGTCTCTGCCTTCCCAGGGGCTGCCACTCCTTTTTGCCCTGAAAAAGACTAATGCGTTGCCTCCTCTACTGGTCTTGGTTCCCATAAGACTAAGGAAGGAACAGAGATGTTTTTGATTCTCAATTTTATAAGCCCAAGAGCCACACTGAGAATGATAAAGAACGAGAATTGACCTGGGGACTTTCCACAAGCCAAGAAGACCAGTTCTCCTTCTGATGGGTCCTCTGGAGATTTCATTTCTTCTAATCTCCTCTCTGTATTTGGAGCCATTGAAGGAACGGACCTTTTGGTAGAAGTTTTTAACTTGGGTTCCATGGAGAGATTTCGAGGGGTTCATAGACAGGGGGTGGGGAAACACATCCATATTTTCACTCATTTTGGAGTTCCTTTGTAATTTTATTTTGTGCATTTAAAAACATTCTGAGAAAGAACACCAACCTTCCCGAAGGGGTCCATGCTACAAAAAAAGGCTAAGAATCCCAGCCTTAGAGAAACTTGGGATGATGTAAGTGAATGGGTGGAGAGGAGAAAATGAGGAATATACCATTTTTCTTTCCAGCTTTTTCAATGGTAAAGAAATGACTTGTTTCTCATGCATGAGTTTGACTTCCTGTAAATGGAAAAAAAAGGGGGGGAAAGACATGAGTGTCATGTTTTATTATCCACCCGTCTCGGTACAGTCAGAATATAGGAGACTGATGTACTAACAGTTGGTGCTGGCACCCTTGTGATACCACAGTGACTACAGTGGTAAAGTTGGACTGGAGCCTGAGCTCTCTCTGTACAGTCCTAAGGAACTTGGCACAGGAGACATTTTCAAAATAAAGTGGTTTTTATTTTATATTCACAAGAGAGGTTGCAAAATATAATTGGGGTTGCTGTTCCACATATTATTTATGCACGCTCCCCCACACTCCCTTTGCCCCCCAATACCAAGCCACAAAGGGGCTTTTGTCTTCCCAAGAGTTCAAAGTTAGCTCTCTCAAACAGGAAAATTATTGGCAATTAAAAGGAGGAGGCTCGATTTTACAACCGTTGGCTGTCAGACGAGAAATATGGTACCCATCAGTTTTTCAGCAGGAGCACTAAAATGTGTGGTTTTCGAGCTTGCAAAGCTTGATTTGAATGGTTTTTCAGTATGAGAGAGGGGGTAATATGAGCCAGTGGATAAAAGGAGGGATCTCAGGGAAAAAGGAGTCTAGCTTGAGGATCCCCAAGCCAGCATTCCTCATGCTGTGCAACTGTAAGCGAGGCAATTAGCCTTTCTGGGCCTCAACTTACACTTCTGTAGAGTAGGAGTGAGAACCTGTGTGAAACGTTGGAGCCAGACCAGAGAGGAGATTGTTTACTTGGCATTCAATAAATACTCTTTGATTTGAAAGGGTAGATTTCTAAACTAAGTGGTGGCCTGGGGTGAAGTCTCTATTTAAATTAAAGCTGGTCTTCAAGGGACAAGTTTTTCTAAATGCGGTTTGGCTTCAATGTTGTAGCTCTTTGCTGGTCACTCTAAGAAGTTGGAGAAGCAGGATCCAAAGTCAAGTCAGAATTTGAATGATTACTAGATGGGATTTTATAGACCAAAAATCTTGGGTTACCAGATGGGCAGGAAGAATAGAAGGGGCATTTCCTCTTATTTCCCTCCGTGTTCTCGAGGATCTCCATCACCTGCCTTAATTTTCCCTTTTATTCTGTCTCCTCCCATAGCCTTCTTCTTACCCATCTCCTTTGGTTCCCATCTACCAAAGAGCCACTAGCTCAGAACTGTAACTAGGTCAGGGTGACTGGGACCCTGCTCCAATCTACAACATCTGGGTGAATATACTTCCTCTCCAAGGCGATCTCCTAGTCTACTTCTCCTCTACTACATGGTATTATTAGGTTTATTACCTGTATCCAAGACCCTGCCTTCTGCCACTAGGACCCGACTACCATTATACCACCTCTTCTCTAGGGTTTGCTGCTATAACTGTACCTGACCCAGGTAAGACTACTTTTGTGAGCTCCACAATTCCCAACTAATTTAGCCTGAGTCCCAGGATTCATTCATTCCAAGAAATCAGTTCTGGTTCTTTTTTCAGATTAATCCTTTTCCAGATAAGTCTGAAGAGGACTCATCTATTTATTACTTTGCTGGGGGAGGACTACTATTAGAGGAATGCCTCCTTTTTTGCCTCAGTGGTTTACACACATGTTCATCTCGTGATGCGGTAAAGTAGTACTTTCCTTGCCTCCTCTGCTATATCTCAGTCTACTTCTCTATTGATAATAGTTATATTTCTACAGAGAAGACTAGATTGGGAACCAGGAGGCATGGATTCTACATCTGCCTCTGCCATTAATGTGGCTTTGGATAAATCATTTGCCACATCTGCAAAATTAAATTAAAATATCCAACTCTAAAATTAAATGATTCAAGCTATCTATAGTCATATGAAAAAATGCTCTAATCATTCTTACTTAGAGAAATACAAATTAAAATACCTCTGAGATGCCATTGCACACCTATCGTGGTTAATATGACATGAAAGAAAAATGATAATGGACAGGATGTGAGAAAATTGGGATACTCACATGGAATTGTGAACTGATCCAATCATTCTGAAGAAAAAGTTGGAACTACACCAAAAAGGCTATAAAATTGCGTACACCCTTTGATAAAGCAATGCTATTACTAGGATCAAATTCCAGAGATTTTTTTTTAAGTGGAGGGAAAATGCTATTTGTACAAAAATATCTATAGTAGCTCTTTTTTTTTTTTTTTTTTTTTTTGTGGCAGAGAATTGGAAATCGAGGGGATGTCCATCAATTGGAGATTGGTTGAACAAGTTGTGGTTTGTGATTGTAATGGAATACTCTTGTGCTATAAGAAATGATAAGCAGGATGATTTCAGAAAGAGCTGGAAAGATCACCATGAATTGGTGTAAAGTAAAGTGAGGAGAACCAGAACAGTGTACATAGTAAGAGCAATGCTGTATGAAGATCAACTGAGATCAACTTGGCTATTCTTAGCAATATAATGATCCAAGATGATTCTGAAGGATTTTTTTATGAAAAATGTTCTCTGCTTCCAGAGAAAGAATGGATGGAGTACTATTTTTTTTTTAAATTTTATTTTCTTTGTGTGTTTTTTTGATATGTGTCTTCTTCCACAACATGACCAATATGGCAGGAAATGTTTTTGCATGATGTTATATGTAAAAGCATATCAAATTGTTTGGGATGGAGGAGGAGAAGGAGAAAGAGAGAGAGAGAGAGAGAGAGAGAGAGAGAGAGAGAGAGAGAGAGAGAGAGAACAATTTGATATAGGAGGAAGGGAGAGAATTTGGAACTCAAAATTCTAAAAAACGAATGTTAAATTGTTTTAACATATAATTTGAGAAAAATAAAATATTGAAATACTAAAAAAATTAAATTAAATGATTTTATGATTCCAAGTAGTCTCAACAATTGTACCTTTTAAAATCCCAGAAAATGGAAAAAGTAAAATGAAAGATCAAATTCAGCCTATTCCCATAGCCCACTACCATTCCTAACTGCTGACCACTGTCTAGTGGTGTGCTTTCTGCAGCTCCTATCTTAATGACAAGCAGCTCTCAACTATTTATTTGATCATCCCTGGTTGGTTGCTTGAAATTCAGCTTGACCATAAAAGGAAACAGGGGCCAGGCCAGACAGTGGGTAGGAACTAAAGGCTTTGGCTCTGCCCAACTACTCGATCATCTTCTAAAACACTATTAACACACACTGCCATTTGGTTTCTTGGGCGTTTCACATTCAGGAGAAGGGATTGCCTGTGGTTATTAAATGAAACCTTTTCTCTTGTTCCTGTGGTTGGCTTGGCACCATGGGACCTTCCTAGAGGCTAGATGTATAGGATTTTGTTTCTTTAATTAATTTTTTCTCTGGTTTCTTACTGAAGCACTGCCACACTTCCTCAGCTTGCTAAGCATGGGGGACAGGGACCCAGGTAAGTAGAGGACAGTTTTATTTAGAGAGAAACCTATTGCCTGTAATTATATAGAAGAATGAAATAAGAATCCTAGTTTGGAGCCTTTCCTGTCTAATTTTTCCTCCCAATTTTCATGGTTACATAGAAGCATAATTCTAGAACTGGTCAGGAACTCGAGTGATGATAATGATAATGATAATGATGATGATGATGATGATGATGATGATGATAAACTTATATAATTCTATAAGGCTTGTACCTTGTATCTAGGTAGTATAATGGTTTGGTATGCTAGATTTGGAAGCTGGAAGACCTGAATTCAAATCGAGCCTTAGATATTTCCTAGCTGTGTGACCTTGGGCAAGTCATTTAACATCTCTACCAGCTTCAGTTTCCTCATTTGTAAAATGGGGATAATAATATCTACCACAACAGGTTGTTGAGAAGATAAAATGAGATAACTATCATAAAGAGTGCTTTGCAAACCTTAAAGCACTATAATAATAATAATCCTTATTATTATTATTATGATATTACTTCATTTGTTCTTCCCTAAAACCCCATGAAGGAAGGGCTATTTTTTTTCTTTTATAGATGGGGAAACTGAGACTGGGTCTCATAGGATCATATAGCCAGTAACTTAGGCAGGATTTAAATTCTGGTCTTCCTGACTCTAAAGCCTTCTTAGTTCAGCCTCCTCACTTTATGACTAAGGAAACAGGGTCAGAAAAATTTTGTCCACAATTGTCACTGTTAAGATGCCAAGCTAAGATTATACCCAAGACTTGGGACCCCAAATCTAGCATTCTTTTTATTGTTCTATTTGTATTATTTTGAGGTCATCATGATTGAGATGAAATAGGTTCCAAAGGAGGGGAGACATATAAATGCAATAATTTTCAGCCCACAAGGACTGCTATAATCTGCTGTTCAGTTGTTTTTGGTCATGTATGACTCTGTGACCCTATTTAGGTTTTCTTGACTATTCTCTGAAGTAGTAACTAAAAGAATACAGAGAAGTCTCTTTTTCTCAGAAATCTGTATAATAGGAAGGCTGGAGATTGTTTAGCAGTAATCCCTGGGAACCTCAAAGGTTTGAACAGCTCACTTTTAAAGGTAATCCTAAAACATAGAGCTTCTGGGAAGAGAAAGTGTGGAGTTAAGGAAAGAGACCTGGAAATGGAGATGATCTGTGCTGGAATCCCTGTATGTGCCACTAATTCTCTGTGTGACCTTGGGCAAAATGCTTTGTAAACAATAATCTCCTCATCTGAAAAACAGAAAGAAAAATATTTGCCAGGCCATCTTTTTTTTCCATTTATTAATATTTATTTTTTAGAAAAGTTAACATGGTTACATGATTTATGCTTTTACTTTCCCCTTCTCCCCCCGACCTCCCCGCCTCCTACGGCCGATATGCATTTCTACTGGTTTTAACATGTGTCATTGATCAAGGCCTATTTCCAAATTGTTGATAGTTTCATTGGTGTGGTAGTTTCAAGTCTACATCCCCAATCATGTCCGCATCAACCCATGTGTTCAAGTAGTTGCTTTTCTTCTGTGTTTCCTCTCCTGCAGTCTTTCCTCTGAATGTGGGTAGCATTCTTTACCATAAATCCCTCAGAATTGTCCTGGGTCATTGCATTGCTGTCAGTGCAGAAGTCCATTACATTCGATTTTACCACAGTGTATCAGTCTCTGTGTACAATGTTCTTCTGGCTCTGCTCCTTTCACTCTGCATCAATTCCTGGAGGTCTTTCCAGTTCACATGGAATTCCTCCAGTTTATTATTCCTTTGAGCGCAATAGTATTCCATCACCAGCATATACCACAATTTGTTCAGCCATTCCCCAATTGAAGGGCATACCCTCATTTTCCAGTTTTTTGCCACCACAAACAGTGCCTGCCAGGCCATCTTAAAGATGATCAGGCCTTTGTTTCTGGGAATTTACAATTTCCTGAAAATAATCCAGTCTGTTCTTCAGTTTTTGTATAATTCTAAATCTCCCTCATTGGGCATTTTTTTTTATCTACATCAGGGAGAGAGATTAGATAGATAGATGGGCAGGCATAGATATCCTGACAGATGAGCTTTATAGGTTGTCCTTCCCATTGTATGTCATAATATGGGCAACCAACATTCTTAATCCATTTGGTAATTCATAGATGGATGATTGGATCAAACTCTTTTGATTAGTTATTTATCTCTTTCAGAAGGTGCCATAATATTCTGGAATTTGATGCAAACAAGAACATCTAGTTGTTGTTCCTTTTTTAAGAATATCTTACCATCCAGAGGGACTCTGTCTTCAACTTGGACTCCATGATAGATTTTCTCCATGACATTGGTGAATACCTTTAGAAATATTATGTCTTCCTGTTTTATGGCTTGCTTTATTTTAATGCTCAGATAGTCATTGAATCATCTCTATTCTTATATCTCCCTGGGAATCTTGAATAACTGTAAAGGATGGATAGAAGACACTTTGTTGGAAGATAGCCTAAAAAAATGTTTTATTCTACCAAATCAAATTAATAAAGAATAAGCAGAGTGAGATTTATATTCTTAGCATCTTTCTTTTAGTCTTGTAATGCTAAATGTCAGTCATATTACATATTAAACATTTATTAATTAAATCAATTTTAAAAATTTAAATTGTTAATTAAAATAAATATTAAACACTTATTGAGCATTTGCTACGTGCTAGGTACTGTTAAGGACTAGAAATACAAGACAAAGGCAAAAATAGCCCCTTTCTAATGGCAGGGAGCCACTATATAATAACTGGGTACATATAAGATGTATAAAGTAGGTGGGAGGCAATTTCAGAAGGGAAGGCATCTGTAGCTCTATTCTGCTCTGAAATACTATTTGCAAAAGCCTGTTCTTTTCCATACCATTATTAAGAATAAACTCAATTCATGTGTAGATTATTCTCATAAGAATTTTATGATAGTAGGGAAAGGATGTGATTTAATTAATATAGGAAACTTCTGAGGGAGGATATTCTCTTTCTACCTATGTAGGTCAGCATCTTCTCTGCATCTTAGAAAGCCCTTAAAAAGCACACCTGTATGAAGTATTATAATTGGTGTCTATATTCTTTTTTCTACCCAGTTTTATTCTAATTTTAATTATCAATAACATATAGAGATCAAAATAGAATTATTTTAATTTCTAAACATATACACAAAAATTCTAATTTTTCTTCTTTCTTATGGTTCTATGTTCATCTTGGTCCCTGTTCTAACAAATTAATGATTTAGTCATTCATGGATAGGAGATTCAGGAATTATGCCCACATCAGTTAAAAAGTTGTTTCCAATATGTTAAAATATAATCTTTTTTTTTCCTTTTGGTGTGTCATCTTATTTGGTATTTGCCAATTCCTTGGTTCATTTCCCCAAAATTGTATTTATAATATAAATCCATAAGACATCTGAATAGTCTCCATATGTTCATTTATTCCTAATTCCTGATCTATAGTTTTCATTATATTTCTCACTATACTCCTCTATTTCAACCTTTGTATTAAAGTCACAGTTTCAAACTATATATTGATTTAAATTGAAAGAGCTTATTGAGTTCCTTGAAGAATTTTTGCAATTCCCAGTCCTCTATGACAGATGTTGGTTCATAGGCCTTTTTATAAATATAAAACTATAAATATTTATCACATATAGCTTGGATTTTATAGAGCCTATATTAAATTTAATATGCTAGTACCAACATTACTCTGCATGGGTGAGTCCTCTTTTGAATTTTCTCTTGTCCTTCCTGTATATTTTTAAATGCTTCACTATGTTCCTTTCTTTCTTCTTTCTTTACATCTCTATTACAATTCCTTTGGACATTTCTTATGGCAATAATATTCTATTATGTTCATATACTATTTACTACATTCAGCTATTCTCCAATTTATGAATACACACTTTGTTTCCAGTTCTTTGTTACAAATTTTTTTTATTTATACAAAAATACAAATATATTTGTACATATGGGTCTTTCCCCTTTTTCTTTGATCTCTTTAGGGTTTAGGTATACATGGTAATTTTTGGTCAAAGGTTTGCAGAATTTAATTATTTGGTGAGATATCGTTCCAAATTGCTTTCCAAAATTACTGGCCTAGTCCCTGGCTTCATTAATAGTGCATTAGTGTTCCTGTCCTTCCAGATTTCCTCTAACAATGATCATTTCCCCTTTTTTGTCATCTTTGTTCATTTGCAGGGTATGAAGTAGATTTTCAGAGTTGTTTTAATTTGACATTTTACAACTAATGTTTGGAATATTTTTTATGTGGTAGTTGATATACTGGTTTGCTTCAACCATTTATCTACTCAGGGAATAGCTTTTGTTCTAATATATTGGTATTAATTTCTAATATATTTTGAATACCAGTCTAAGAAACATGAAGTTATTTTTTCTAGTTTGCTAATTACCTTCTAAATTTTTCCTTCACTGTGTTTGTTTATGCAGAAGAATGTTTCAATTTTATGTAATCAAAATGATCCATTTATCTTGTATAGTTCTCTCTATCCCTTATTTCAAGAGCTCTCCCTATCCATCACTGTGCAAAGTATCAATATTCTCTTCTTTCCTAATTTATTTATGATATAACTTATATCTAGGCCATTTATTCATTTGGAGTTTATGTGGTATGGTAATAATTAGGCTAAACCCGATTTCTGACAGACAGTTTTCTAGTTTTCCCAACATTAAAAAGAGTCAAATAATGGGTCCTTTCTCCAGTAGTTTGTGTCTCTGAGTTTATCAACCAGTATGTTACTATGTTCTCCATCTTGTAGTTTCTGTATTGTAGTTCCACTGATTAAATGATTAACTTTCTGGGGTTTTTTTTTCAGCTAATACCAAATAGTTTTTATTTCTATTGCTGTATGGTATAGTTTGAGAGCACATATTGCTAAGCCTCATTTTTTCCTACTTTTTTTCATTACGTGTCTTGAGGTTCTTAAATTTTCATTTTTATAGATGAATTTCATTATTATTTTTATTAGTTCTATAAATAACTATTTGGTAATTTAATTGATATGGTATTAAATTTGTAAATTAATTTATATAATATTATGTTTTGTTATAATGATACCAAAAGTAATGAACATTTCTCCCAATTAGTTTTCATTTTTGTAAAAAAGTGCTTTGAAATTATATTCATGTAATTCCAATGTGTCTTGATGGGTGGTCTCCCAGATATTATATATATTCCATAAGTATTTTGAGTGGAATTTCTATTTTATCCCTTTGTTTAGGTCTTGTTGATAATATACAAAAAAAATGATGATTTTGTGGTTTTACTATTTACTATATAGGTACAGCTATTTTCCTGAATTTATTAATATTTCAACTAATTTCCAATGAATGTGGGGATCTCTATGTAAACATCTACAAAGTAATAATTTAATTTTTCCATGTATATATTAGATCAATTTCTTTTTCTTGTCCAATTGAACATTCTTGCCTTAACCTTGTTTTTATCAGAAAAGTCTTTAATATTTCCTCATTAAAGATAATACTAGCTCTTGATTTTATTTTTTGTTTTTATTTTGTTTATTAATTTTTAGAAAAAATTTTCCATAGTTCCGTGATTCAGGTTCTTACTTTCCCCTTCACACACACACACACCCATAGCCGACACCCATTTCCACTGGTTTTAACATGTGTCATCGATCAAGACCTATTTCCATATTATTGATAATTGCATTGGTGTGGTCGTTTCAAGTCTACATCCCCAATCATGTCTGCATCAATCCATACGTTCAAGCAGTTGTTTTTCTTCTGTGTTTCCACTCCTGTAGTTCTTCCTCTGAATGTGGGTAGCGTTCTTTTCCATAAATCCCTCAGAATTGTCCTGGGTCATTGCATTGCTGCTAGTACAGAGGTCCATTACATTCGATTTTACCACAGTGTATCAGTCTCTGTGTACAATTTTCTTTTGGCTCTGCTCCTTTCACTCTGCATCAATTCCTGGAGGTCTTTTCAGTTCACATGGAATTCCTCCAGTTTATTATTCCTTTGAGCGCAATAGTATTCCATCACCAGCATATACCACAGTTTGTTCAGCCATTCCCCAATTGAAGGGCATACCCTCATTTTCCAGTTTTTTGCTACCACAAAAAGCGCAGCTATAAATATTTTTGTACAAGTCTTTTTCCCTATGATCTCTTTGGGGTACAAATCTAGCAATGGTATGACTGGATCAAAGGGGAGGCAATCTTTTAGCGATCTTTGGGTAATTTTGTTATAGTTATAAAATGAACTTTGTTATAGTTTTTTCTAATTCAGTAAAAAAGTTTTTTTGATAGCTTGATAGGTATGGCACTTAATAAGTAAATTAATTTGGGTAGATTGGTCATTTTTATTATGTTAGCTCGTTCTACCCATGAGCACTCAATGTTTTTCTAATTGTTTAGATCTAGTTTTATTTGTTTGGAAAGTGTTTTGTAGTTTATTTGTATAATTCCTGTGTTTGTTTTGGTAGATACATTCCTAAGTATTTTATACTGTCTAGGGTGATTTTAAATGGTGTTTCTCTTTCTAACTCTTGCTGCTATGATGTGTTGGAAATATATAGAAATGCTGATGATTTATGCACATTTATTTTGTATCCTGCAACTTTGCTAAAGTTGTTGATTATTTCTACTAGCTTTTTAGTTGATTCTCTAGGATTTTTTAAGTAGACCATCGTATCATCTGCAAAGAGTGATAACTTAGTCTCCTCGTTGCCTATTTTGATACCTTCAATTTTTTTTCTTCTCTAATTGCTACTGCTAGTGTTTTTAGTACAATGTTAAGTAATAGAGGTGATAATGGGCATCCTTGTTTCACTCCTGATCTTATTGGGAAGGCTTCTAATTTAAATAGATACTATTTACCTTACTAATAAAAAGTTCATTTATTCTTACCCTTTTAAATGCTAACATAAATAAATGTTATATTTAACAAAAGTTTTTCTACATCTCTGAATATAATTATGTAATTTTGATCATCTTGTTATTAATATGATTTATTCTGGTTATAATTAATGATAATATTGAAACAATCCTGCATTCCTGATATAAATCTAACCTGGTTATATTGTAGAATCTTTTTAATATGTTCCTATACACTCCACTAATATTTTAATCATTTTTTAAAAAGTGTTATTTATTAGAAATTTTGGTATTTTTTTCCCCTCTGCTTTCCCTTTCTCCGTTTTAGGTATAAGGAATATATTTGCCTCATAAATGGAGTTTTTTGGGTTTTTTTTAAACCCTTGTACTTCGGTGTATTGTCTCATAGATGGAAGAGTGGTAAGGGTGGGCAATGGGGGTCAAGTGACTTGCCCAGGGTCACACAGCTGGGAAGTGGCTGAGGCCGGGTTTGAACCTAGGACCTCTTGTCTCTAGGCCTGACTCTCACTCCACTGAGCTACCCAGCTGCCCCATAAATGGAGTTTTATAAGATCCCTTATATCCCTATTTTTGCAAATAATTTAATATATGAATTAATTGTTCTAAATCAGTGATGGGCAAACTATGGCCCACGGGCCAGATGCGGACCTCCTGAAATGATCTCTCCGGCTGTGTGACATTATTGCTAATCTGATGAATACAATGAGTAGGGTACAATAAACGAAACTTCGAAAGAGTTGCCTTAGAAACAGACTGACAGATGAGCATTTCTTTTCCTTTGGCCCCTTCTTTAAAAAGTTTGCCCATCACTGTTCTAAATTTATCTGGTCCTGGACTATTTTTCCCCTTTGAGGAGTTCCTTTATTCGATTTCTTTTTCTCAGATTACATTATTTAAATTTGTTTAATGTTCTATTAAGATGAATGTTATGCTTTTGCAAATGTTAATCCATTTTCTAGAAATATATAAAATTCGATGTGTCCAAAATAGAATTTATTATCTTTCTCTCAAATCCCTTACTTTCACTCAACCAACTCTTATTTTTCAATTAATTCTATTGCTTTCAATTATTTGTTTTCAGAATTTTCATTTTTTGTGTTTAGTCTGGATTTTCTGTTTCTTGTTCTAGTTTTTTGAGTACCATGACCATTAATCAATTCCTTCTCTCTATTATAGTTCCCTATAAACAAAGTTTAGAGATAGACATTTCCCCCAAGGACTACTTTAGCTGAATCCCAAAAGTTTTGGTATGTTGTCTCATTGTGGTCATTTTTCCTTGGTGAGATTTTCTATTATTCCTATGACGTGTTTTTTCCAAATCCTTATCTTAGAATCAAGTAGAAGAATGGTAAGGGCTAGGCAATGGTGTTTAACTGATTTGCCCAGGGTCACATAACCAGGAAATGTCTGAGGCCACCTTTGAACCTGGGACCTCCTATTTCTAGGCCTGGCTTTCAATCCACTGAGTCACCTAGCTGCCCTCTATGACTTGTTTTTTAACCCACATATTCTTTAGAATTAAATTACATAGTCTCCATTTAAGTTTGAATTCTTTCTTAGAATACATGCTACTGATTATAATTTTTGTTGCTTTGTTGGGATATATATTCAATATTTCTATATTCTTCTGTGTCAGAAGTTTTTGTAAAGGTGCCATGTACATACTACTTTTGATTTTCATTCCAGTAATTACCAGAGATCTATCATATCAAACTTTTCTGGTTATATTTAGTCTCAATTTTTTTTCTTGTTTATCTTTACATTAGATTTGTCCAAATCTGAAAAAGTATATTGAATTTTTAGTATGGATTTTTAATTCATTGTTCTTATTTTTTGAATACCCCAACCAATTTGTTGATCTATTCTTTGTCTTTATTGTTGATGATACCATTTAGAGATATACATTTTCTCCTAAAGATTGCTCTAGTTGTATCCCAAAAGTTTTTGTTTGTTGTCTCACTATTGTCATTTTCTTTGGTGAAATTTTCCATTATTTCTATGATATGTTTTTTAACCTACCCACCTTTTTTATTTACCTAACCCAGACCCCAAGGAATGGTTCTTGGGCTTTTTTTTTCTTTCCCTTTGTTTCCTGCTTCATGATCCATTTTCTAAAGTTGAAGTTTATTTTGCTTGTGACTATACCTTTTTAAACTCTACAGTAACTTTTTTTTAACTCTTACCTTCTATCTTACAATTGATACTAAATATCATAAATATATGGAATTCCAAAGCAGAAGAGTGTTTAGAACTGGACAATTGGAATTAAAGTGATTTGCCCAGGGTCACATAGGTAGGAAGTGACTGAAGTTAAATTTGAATCCAGGACCTCCCATATCCAGGCCTGGCTCTCTCTCTCTCCACTCTCTTTTAATCCTACCTTTTTTCTCTCATTCCTATTTCCTGATAGAATTTTATGTATTTTTACACCAGACATTTTGTATATGTGTTCAACTACCCTTTTGCAGTTCAGATAAAATGAAGGTTCATAATATGCATGGATGACCCCAGTTCCTCCATATTTTCTTATTTTTCTCACTCATCCCAATTGAAAGAGAGAATAAGCTTTTCCTCTCTTCTTCCTCACTTTTCCTGTAGTATAGTCCATTTTCCTTCCCATTTCATTCCTTTTAAAAACCAACAAAAGAAAATCATACCCAGATCCTAGATTTATTTTCCTTACTTCTTTATGGGAACCTTGAAGACAATGAGATTCAGAAGAAACATTTGTGTCTTCCCCTTAATTAGAAAGTAAGGACTTCATTATCATTAGGCCCTTTCAATTGCTGAAATTCATTTATCTTTTTGATTTCTCATGTATCTTCTCTTTGTGTTTGAAAGATTCTACACATCTCTGATCTTTTAATCAGTAATACTTGAAAGCCCTCTTCTACCAAAGATCCATTTTACTCCTGAAGGATTAGAAGCAATTTTTCAGGACAAGTTATTCTTGGTTGTAAACATTTACCTTTTCCCTTTTGGAATACCATATCCAACATTTTCACTTCTTCAAGTAGCTGTAGCTTAGTCTTATATGATTCTGACTGTGGTTACTTAGTAATTGACCTCTTTCTGATTGCAGTACTTTTTCTTTGACTTGGGTCTTTTTAATTTAGAGTTTCTTTCAGAAGATAACCCATGCCTTCTTTCTTTCTTTTTTTTTCACTTTGCCATCTCATTATATAGAACAAGATAGTTTTCTTTTGTTATTTCTCAAAATCTGATGTTGAGGTTTCTTATTCATAGTTTTCAGGAAATTTGATCACTCTTAAATCCTCTCTTTTTGACTTGGTAACAAGTCAGTTGTTTATCTTATATTTGATACCATTTACATTTTTCTAATTTTAAATTCTTTTGACTTTGTTCTAATAATTCTCATTGTTACATGGAATCATTTAACTATATTTTTTAGGAATTCCACTATCTGGGTAAGATTTTCTACCTCCTACTCTAAGCTCTTTATTTCTGGTTTCTTCCCCAAGAATCTTAACTTCAATTTTAATTTCCTTTTCTAATTTAATCTTTTGTTTTATTAGAGTCCTTGTGGTCTAGTAAATCTCTTCTTGGAGGCTGTGCTTTTTGTGTGGTTTGTCTTTTCTTTTGAGTTAATCATTTGGGTTTCTTTTAAGGCAAAATATTTCTTCATTTTGATTAGCAATGGGAAGGGAGCAGAGAAGAAAACAAATTTGAAGAATAGGAATAGTTGTGAAGTAGAAATCATAAATCATTACTGCCAGATTCAGAAGTGTGTTTTGTTTTATTTTGGTTTTCAATTCAGGGCAGGATGATATAGCAAGAGCACTAGCCTGGAAATCAGGAAACCTAGATTTTACTTTTGATTCTGTCCTGCTCTGATTATGCAACCTCTGGCAGTGGCATAACATTCAACCTCTCTGGACTCTCTTTCCTCATCTGTAAAATGATAAGATTGGAATCAATGATTAGTTAATTCTACAAATCCTTATTAAGTTTCTTATAGTGCAATTATTGTGGTAGGTATTATGGATATCTTACCCTTAAGAAGCTTACATTTTCCTGGGAGAAATATATATATATATATATATTTAAGTAAACACAAAATATATAGGAAATAATCTGAGGTACCACTAGCAAATGGGGATGGAGGAATCAAGAAACCCCTCAGATAGGAGATGGTACTTGAGCTGAGCTTAGAAGAAAGCCAAGGATTCCAAGAGGCAAAGGTGAGAAGGTAATGCATTCTGGGGATGAGGGATAATCTTTGTAAAGTCATGGAGATGGCCTAAGGAAAATCATGTATAAGGAAGAGCAAGTGAGTCATTTTGGCTAAAATGTATGTTTTTTGCTGGTATGTGTATAGTGCATGAAGAAGAAGAATATATGATAAGCTGGAAAAGTAGTTTGGAGTCAGGTAATAGAAGGGCTTTAAATACCAAACAAAGGAATTTGTATTTTATCCTAGAGGCAACAGGGAGTCATTGGAGCTTTATGAGTAGAAAAGACATATAGTTAGGATTATGTTTTAGGAAATTCTCTAAAGTCCCTTCCACTTCTAAGTTCCTATGATTTTATGGATTTAATTTACTATCCTAATTTAAAGTACTTTAAAATTATATTTGTGAAGGCAAAATTAACCTTTTTGGAGCACTTTCTCTAATTTACTTTTGAGTTCTATCATTTTATGATTCCAGATCCATTGGAAAGTATTCTCAAAAGTATGTCTTTAAGAAGTTTATGATCTGATAATACACTTATAACCAGATCAAATTGCTTGCTGAGTCTGGGAGGGGAGAGGGAAGTGAGAGAGGGGCATAATTTAGAACATATAACTTTGGAAAACTTCTGTGGAATGCCTTTAAATAATATAATACCTTTATAATAATAAAAGGAGTTTATGATTAAGTTTGGGATATAAGAAATAAACGCAAAAAATGAGAAACAATAAATTTCTTTTATGTTATGGGTATTTTGATGCTAAACAAAAGTGCAGTATAAGAGTGAAAAGAAGACTGGATTTGAAATCATTGGACTTAGGTTCAAATCCTGCCTGTGTCATTTATTACCTAAATGACCACGGGCAAATCATTTAATCTTTGTGCACCCAGGCTCCTCCATATGTAATATGATGAGGTTGGACCAGATAGCCTGGGAGGGCCCTTCCATCTCTGGATCTATGATCCTATCAATCTGTAATTCTCTACTGTAGCAAATTGCACTCTTTTGCATCTTAGAATGAAATGTTCATGAGTTGATACAGCTGAAAAATTCATCTTGTGATGACCCAGCTTGTGGTGATGGGCTTCTCTCCAAATATGCAGAGCATCGTCAAACCTGTAATGGAAACTTTTCTGGCTTGGGAGGACCTGCTGGACCTTGAGCTCCACCGGCTTTGCCTTTGGGAAGCCAGGGTCCCCTCCAGGCGCTAAGGAGTGTGATATTGGAAATTTGGGAATCCTTGAACTAATTTTGAGGTCCCTGATCTAAACTTCCTGTGGACATTTAGGACTCCTTGAACTACATTTCCTGTAAGATAGTTAGGTAATAAAGTAAACAGAAGGATAAATAGTGAGTGCATGGGTTGGTACTTCCTCTTTTCTGACTTGGGAACAGGAGCCAGGATGGGAGGAGGAGGCAACAGGGCTCAACTTTCAAACTAACTCTTATAATGGCATGTGGCTTCATTTTCCTAATGGCTATTAATATATTTTTTAAAACCATAATATTTTTAAATCTATCCTTTTATATCCATTTTATTTCTTACAGGAGTCATGGAAGGACTTTAGTAGAGGTTAGACAATAGCACAAAACAATAATACAATAGATGTCACAAGGTAGCAAATTCATTTTAGATTATTTTTTTGGTTCAAAATTAGTAACTATTGGCAAAAATAAACACTGGAGTGAAAGAACTAGAATTCTTTTTCATTGCATTGAATTGAAGCAACATTTATGAAGTGACAGGCACAGTGAGGATACAAACAAAAAAATACAATCCTCATCCTTAAGGAGCTTACAATATAGTGGGGGGAAAGGCAACACACAAAGAAACTGGAAAGGAGGAAAGGGAAGACATTAGAGGGTACCTGGGGGAAGACTGGACTCTTCCATAGAATGGAAACCAAGCAGAGAAGTAGATGCAAAAGGGAGTGAGCTGGAAGGCCAAGGTCTGCCCTTATAAAAGGAAGCTTTGGGAAAAGTTTAATAGTTTAGCCTTTAATCAGAAGGGAGAAGGACCTAAGGGAAACAATGTCCAAGACTTGTGTTAGCTGCATGATGGTAAGATCAGAAGTAATGAAATTATCCTGAGGGGAGCATCTTGTTCCATGGTGCTGAAACCAGGCAGAGGTGCAGACACAAACTGGATAAAATCAGAAACTCCAAATTATTTATCATTTGCTTAAAAGGTACATATCAAGAAAAAATGGCCTATTCAGTTTGGTTTTGTATAATAGCCAAATGAATATCCATAGATAAGATTCTGGTGTAGGGAGAAACCACTGTGGACAGGCACAGTCTGGGAAGGCTCCAAGAAGGAGGAAGCCCATTGAAGTGGGCCTTGAGGGATGGAAAGTCAGATTGACAAAGCAGAAATTATTTCCAGTGGGAGTGATAGTATGAGCAAAGGCACACATGCTGAAAAGCATATGCTATCTTTGGCAGATTGTGACTTATCCCATTTTTGGAGAAGGTTGCTTTTTTTTGGTATTCATAGGTTTATATTTTGGTCTATATTGTATATACTGAATATGATAATAAAAATTTGCATTTTTATAGCTCTTTAGAGTTTATAAAGTAATGAAAGAGACATTTGGGGTATTCAATGGTGCTCTGAACTGGCCCTGACGTAGGCCAGTCTCCTGATAGTTTATGTTTAGTTTTAGAACAAAACGAGACACTCCTAGGTCATTCAACATAAACAAGACTTATTTAGCCATAGCAGAAGGATATTCAGCAAGAATGTGCATTGAGAGCCCCTCGAGTTGATTCAGCTGAAGAAATCTCCCTTGCCTAAGTTGGCCATCTCCATCTTCCAGCCAAGCGTAAGACAGTACATGTTGCTTCTTGGCTCTTTTTATACTTAAGCAGGAAATGATCCCAATAGCCTGAACCTTTACTCCCCCTTAGAACCTGAGCCAATTAAGTCTCAAGGATGATTTTGATGTCATTTAAGGAAAAAAACAAATCAACCCAGAGGTCATAGCTGAGATTTTATGTTTTATTCTGTACCCCTGGTTTATAATCCCTGCCAAAAAGCTAGAGGCATGCTTCCACATCAGCCTTCTTTTTAAATCCTTACCTTCCATCTTAGACTCAATACTGTGTATTGGTTCCAAGGCAGAAGAGCAGTAAGGGCTAGGCAATGGGGGTCAAGTGACTTGCCCAGGGTCACACAGCTAGGAAGTGTCTGAGACCAGATTTGAACCCAAGACCTCTCATCTCTAGGCAAATAACTCTCCTGGTTCAGTTCTGCTCATTTCACTATGTTTAAACTCTAGTAAGCCTTCTTATGTTTCTCAGACTCCATCATATTCATAATTTCTTATAGCACATATTCTTATAGTAGCATATGCATCTACAATAGTTTGTTCAGCTATTCTCTAATTGGTGGGCATTCACTTGTTAAAGTTCTTTGCTATAACAAAAAATGATGTTATGGTCATCTTATGGACCCTTTCTTCTGTACATGTTGTACATGTTGCTTTTTGGCACTTTTTATACTTAAGGAGGAAATGATCCTGCCCTTGCTTTAAACTAATTATGTCCTAGCACTTAACATAGGCATTTGATAAATGTTTGATGATGATGATGATGTTCCCTGGCTGACCAGAGGGGATAAAGGAGACCATGACTCAAAGTTCTGAGTAGATATAGAGCCACAGAGTGCCCTTAACTTGGGGTCATCCTTCTAGGGGGTCCCACATATAAGAGGAGTGTCCTAGGGGCTCTGGATCATTTTTGTTCTTTATGTCCCAATTATTTCCTGATATAGTATCATCTTCTCCTCCTCATCAACCTCTCCTCCTCTCCATTCTTGCCCCTCATTGAACTCTTCCTCATAATAAGGAAAAAGAGTTAAACAACACTGGCTGACAAAGTGATCCCATTGGATAGCCCATGAAACATTCTGTATCCATCCTCCCCATGCATCTCTATCAAGAGGAGAATTTCTTTAGTGGAAAAGAAGAACATAAGATAGAAAAGTTAGACTAGTGCCAGGTCAGAGAGGGTCCTGAATTCCAGGCTAAAGAATCCAGATGAATACCGCTGACAGTGGAGAATGAAAATATAAAATAAACATAAATATAATAAATAATAATAGTAAACATAAAATGAAATTATATTTATATATAAATAGGGACCTCAAAAAATGTAGTGGGAGTGCCACCTTACTATTATGTGAACCATTGGTCCAAAAATCACAATCTTGACCACCATCAAAACTAGCACTCCTATTGCATTTTTGGTTTTGCAAAGCATTATACAAATATTCTCTTACTTTATGCTCACAATCCTGGGAAGCAGATTTTACAGATGAAGAAACTGAGGCAGGCAGAAGTGAAGTGAGTTGCCCAGGGTCATACAGTTAGTAAGAGACTACCAAGGCCATAGCTGAACTCTAATCTTCCTGATCCCAGGTCCAACATTCGATCCATTGTGCCACCTAGCTGCTTGGAAGATGGCAGATGCCAGTTGGGCAGATTGGGCAATGGAAAGCTATAATCTTATTTTCCAGTATATCCAGAGGATACATACTTGCGTGCTGGGGATGGGGATGGATAGAGGGAATGGGAAGGGAACAAAGATTATCCCTCTTTCAGCAACACTCAGCCAGCTTAATCCAAGGACCTCCTCAAAAAACTATTATGAGAAAGTAGAAGGGGAACAGCTGTTCCCCTGGACCTGGGAGACTTTATAACACTTATCCTTTTCCAGGATGTTATTCCCCCCCTGATAGCTATAGGGAGGAGCATGAGATTTCCAAGCTGTTTCTTGACTGCCTGGACTCTTGTTAAACTATCCTGCACCACATGTTGAAGATAAGCGGATGACCTGAGATGGGTCTATTGAATCACAAAGTCTTTGTTCTTGTCTACCCCTCCACCTGTTTAGAACAGACTCCTAGAAAGTCAAGGCACTATAAAAGTCTGCGTTGAAAGGTCTGTGTCATGAAATATGCATGAGATAATTTAGAAACAATAATTCAGGAGCTCTTAGTTGGCAAGGGAATATGTAGGGGAAATCCCTCAAAAACAGTTTTCTGGTTTTGGAAGATATTTTGATATGGGATAGATTATTTTTATTGATTGAGATTTCTTTTGAAATTATTGGAATTTCCAGCTTAACCCAACCATAAATATTATCATTATTACTAGCACAACTAGTGAAATGTAATCATTAATCTTTTATTTGAAGGGTTGTGCTTTGACTTTATTGATATACAGAATTCTTACCGTGGAAATTCCCTTTTAGTGTCAGAGATCTCCAGGATATACATCTATAATTTATAGCCTCAGAACCCTGCACAGGCCACAGAGATTTTAAGTAACTTGTCCACGATCACAAAGCTAGTATGTATCTATGGTAGGACTGGAACTCTCCTCTTCCTAATTGCAAGGCTGGTTCCCAATTTGCCATACACTAGGCTTACTCTTATTATTACCAACAATAATCAGCATTTCACTGGATTCTGAAAATGGATTTTTTGCTTCTGATTGGCAGGGCCAAAGTTGCCGGTATGCTCTGAACTTCCCTTTCATGATTTCCTTCAAGCAATTTGTTCCAAGAACAAGACACAGATTCCTAGAAAAGATTTTGTCAATAGTCAGCTTTGTCGCAAAGAGGCTGCTGGCTAAATAAATAGAAATCCATTTCTATGAGTGAATGTTCCTTTTTGGTGACTCAACAAATACGTGATTCAATAAATGCCTTTCTTTGCTTCCTTGGCTGATAAGGGCCTTTCCTACTCCAGGATTTCATGATTAATGGAAAGAAGCAGCCGTGCATATTACCTCAGAGTAATTTATTTGGAATATTAGACTACATTATTTGATAATAGAATAGAGGGAGAGTCAGCATGGCCTAACTAGGAAGACCTGGTTTCAAGTACCAGCACTGACACAAAATGATTATGACTCTAGGCAAGACTTTTAACCCCCTCAATGCTTTATCCAGTGGTGTCAATTCAAATAGAAATAGATCCCAGTAGGCTGCATATTGACTTTGAGAACCTCAAATTAACATTTTCTATGTCTTATTATAATTTTATTCAGTCAAATATTTCCCAATTATTTTTTAAGGTGTTCACTCACTTGAGAGTTTTACAGGTCATAGACAGCCTTTGAGTTTCAGTCTGATATTTCTAGGGGTAATTTTCTTTTTTTCTTTATTAATTATTTGTATTTTGTTAAATATTTTCCAAATACATATAGCAATTTTTAAAACAATTACTTTATAAAATTTGGATTCTAAATTCTTTCTCTCTCTTGAACTAACATTTCATGCCACAATCCAAACTAAGGTCAAAATGGATAAATGATTTAAATATAAAGGCATATTTAGTCTTAAATAAATTAGGGGAGCATGGAAAAATGTACCCATTATCTATGGACAAGGGGAGGGTTTATGACCAAACAAGAAATAGAGGAGACTATAAGAAGTAAAACAGATAACTTTGATTATGTGAGATTTAAAAACCTTTGCATAAATTAGAAAAAAAAATAAGAAATTGGGGGGAGATATTTTTTAAGTTTCTCTGATAAAGGTTTCATTTCTCAAATATAAAGGGAACTGAGTCAAATTTATAAAAATAAGAGCCATTCCTCAACTGATAGATGAAGTATATGAATAGGCAATTTTCAAAAGGAATCAAAGTTATCATTATTCACGTGAGAAAAATGCTATAAATCACTACTGATTAGAGAAATACAAATTAAAACAATTCTGAGATATCACCTCACACCTATCAGATTGACTACCATGACAAAAAATGGAAATGACAAATGCTGGAGGGAATGTGAGAAAATAGGGACACTAATGCACTGTTGATGGAGTTGTGAACTAGTCCAACCATTTTGGAGAACAATTGGAAATTATCCCCAAAAGGATTATAAAAATATACATGACCTTTTTGAACTTGCAATATCAGTATTCTAGGTCTGCATTCCAAAGGTATCAAGGAAAAGGGAAAAGGACCTGTTTGTCCAAAAATATTGAAAGTAGCTCTTTTTGTGGTGGTAAAAGATTGGAAATTGAGGGGATGCCTATCAACTGCAGAATGACTAAGTAAGTTGGGGATATAATCATGATTGAATATTATTGTGCTATAAGAAATAATGATTAAGATGGTTTCAGAAAAAACCTGGGAAGACTTCTATGAACCAATGCAAAATGAAGTGAACAGAACCAGAACATCTTACACAGTAGCAGCAATATTGTAAGAATGATCAACTATGAAAGATTTTACTCTGATCAAGACAGTGACCCAAGACAATTCCCAAGGACCCATGATGAAAAATGCTATCCGCCTCCTGAGAGAGAACTGGTAAACTCTGATTAAGACCTACTTTTTTTTTAACTCCTTATTTCTATTGTTTTATTTTGTTTGCGCTTTCTTTTGCAACATGGCTAGTATGGAAATATGTTTTGCATGACTAAGAGTTGCAAAGAAGGTGCCAACCTACATTGGAAAATGGAGTTTCTTCATCTGAGAGCTCTGATGGACCAAAGCTAGGGCCCTGAGCTCTCTGCTTCTGGGTCAGACAATAAGATAATACACTATCCATAGTGAATTTAATAGCAATAATGAAACCGCCTAAAAGTCTGCTTTTCATTATTATCTTGTGATTGCAATTTTAAAGACTATCAGTGATAAAATCCTCCTGCTCAGAGAAATATTTTGTAGGTCAAGTTTCTTCAGAACTTGCTTTAATTCATTTCTCTCCAAACCCTGTGGTATTATCTAGTCATTTGTTTAAATAGTATTTATAAATTAAACAATGTTAAAATAGTTATCATAAAGACAAAGAAATAGAGCTTGAGTTATTTCAAATCTGTCATTCTATGAGACCATTGGAGTTTTTATTTGCATTTAAAATTTAAACACGGAATCAGTAAGAATCAAGAGGTGTAATGTTTTTGTCTAAGGGCAAATTTTCTTTCTCATATGAAATATTTTTCTGAATTTGAATAATCTTTTTGAATATGGAAATTTATTCTCCTTTGTTTGAAAACTAAAGAATACACCAAGAATATAAAATATATCAATGGTATGATTTAGTAGTTGGCTTAATTTTACTTTTGCAGGTATTTTGGTTTTAATTCACTTATAAAACAGTATTGTTAATGATTCTGTTCTAAATTTACCCTCATATTTAAGACTTTTCCTAATTATTTATATATTTGTTGCTTCATACAAAAGAACTAAAAAATTAAAATAAATAAAAACTTCTGTCAACTACAAAGGTAGATGTATATGATCTATTAAACAGGAATTTGAAAAGATCAATTTTGATGGTCATTGAGAAGTTTGCAAAAATTAGGGCTCTAAAATAGTAACTGAAATGTTATTATTCATTATTCTGACAAATGAATATGGAGTTATGATTTTCCCCTTTTAAAACATTAACCTAATTAAAATATTAATCTATTACTTTTTCCTTTTTATACTGTAATACTTATTTTATTTTCACATTTTTTAACTGGCACGATTATATATGTGAATTTCAAGAGAAGAAAAATTTCACTCTGCATTTCCTTTCTATTATCATTAATTTCATTTAATCATAAGTATTGAAAATAATTTTCTTATCTAGAGGAGAGGGATGTTAAAAAATGATCTGCTGTAGGTGTTAAATATGGTGGGTAAAACACTTCCTGGATTTCCTAGTTCAGTGAAATTACAGTCTCTGTCCTGTACTTAATTAGACTTGGTCAGATTAGCCTTCAACCTTGGGGTGGAGTTGATTCTGAGGTTATTTGGAAATTTTTAGTGGCTCCAGATTTATATTGTTATTGTCATTCAGGCCTGTCAGTCATGTCTTACTCTTCATGACCTCATTTGGAGTTTTCTTGACAAAGATACTGGAGTGGTTTGCCATTTCCTTCTCCAGCTCACTGTACAAATAAGAAACTGAGGCAAACAGGGTTGAGTGACTTGCCCAGGGTCAAACAGCTAGTAAGTGTCTGAGGCCAGATTTGAAATCAGGAATGTGACTCTAGCTGCTCCCACCTCATATTCCTCCCCAACTTTGCTGCTGCCTGAAATTCCTTCAACAAAGTTTTTCATTCTATTAGGCTTAAAATACAATATTTCTGATATTTAATACATTTACTTAAATCCATTCACTCAAGTTCTTATCTTCAAACTCATCTTTCACTCTCCTCTGCATCATTCTACTCTCACCATAGCAGTCAGTTGCCAAGTCTCATCGATTTTATTTCCTTTTGTTCTACTTAACTGTGTATTTTTATTACAAGGGTTTTGCTTTTCTTCTTTTTTTTGGAGGGAAGAGGGAAAGAAAACAGATTTTTGTTCATTAAAAATATTGAATTAAAAAAAGATTCTATCTCTACAGTATTTCTTCCCTATCCTTTTCTCTCCATTCACAGTTACCAACTTATTTCAGTTCTCTTTATATTTCTCCTACATTATTTAATTGTGTCTAATTAGTCTCTTAGCTTATAGTCTTTCTATCTTCAATCTATCCTCTAAATAGATGCCAAAATAATTTTCTGAAGGCATAGATCTGATCAAATCACTCTCTTGCTCAAAAGTCTTCAGTGGTTCCCTATTACCTCTACAATAAAATACAAAATCCTCAGCCTGGTATTTCAGCCCCTCCATAATCTAACTCTTGCAGCCATTATTCATATTACTCTTCTTCGAACAATATAATGCAGCCAAATGGGTTGACTACCATTTTCCTGAACCTGGCATTATTATATTTCCTATCTCTTCATAGTTGCATAAGCCAATCTTCATGCCCAGAATGTATTTCCTCCTTTTCTCTCTTGGATCCTTTGTCCCTCAGTTTGAAACCTAGCTGCCAATTCTTAAAACCCTTCCCTTATCCCCCTGGCATTCATGTTCCTTCTCTTCTCAAATATTAGGACTGTGAATAGGTTATTTCTGTCTTTATACCTTCATCATCTTGCATAATGCCTTGTATATAATAGTTTCATTCATTCTATCCTTCTATTTGTTAGTTTGTGTATCTATTTATTTGTGTGTCTGTGTGTTTGTTTATTTGTGAAAGCCCAATCTCCCTATCTTACTGGGGCTGGAGGAGCAATGGCCATTGATGGCCAATCCCAATGCAGATGGAGAAGGGAAAAGAAGGGTAAAAGTACCTATTGAACCTCTACTTTGTCCACTCCTGGATGACTGCCTTGTCATGGCAAAGGAGCTTCTATAGCTCAATGAGCCTAGGTTATCCAACATAGACAGAGCTCTGACAAAATCCACCAGAGATGATCCACCAGAGAAGAACATGGCGCACCACTCTAGTATCTTAACCAAGAAAACCCCACAGACAGTATGAAAATGCTAAAAGATAACATTGGAAGATGTGCCCCTTGGGTTAGAAAATGTCCAACAAAAGGGCTTGGCATGTGTGTGAAGGAAACTGTTGAGGAGACTTTGATCAAGATAATAGAATGGAAGCTCTTGTGATCCCCTTTAATCTATGGTGTCTATGAAGAGTCAAACACTACTGAATGGCTAAACAACAACAATGTGCCAGGCATTGTCCTAAGAGCTTTACAAATATCTCATTTGATCCTCTCAACAACTCTGGGAGGTAAGTCTATTATGATCCCTATTTTTACAGTTGAGGAAACTGAGGCAAATAGCAATTAAATCACTTAACCAGGATCATATAGCTAGTAAGTATCTGAGACTACATTTAAATTTGGGTCTTCTTGACTTTAGGTCAAACAGCATCCACTACAATACTTAGCTGTCTCAAAGAAGCTTTAACTAGCTTATTTTGCCAACTTGGTCCTATTGGCCCTTCCTTAGTCAATCTAGTGACCCTCCAATGGGGGGTTGGGGAAGGTTGCCAGAACTTGTACAAATTCTCTATTGGTTTTAACTCTTTCATTGCTCTGGATTCTTAAGCTCAAGCAATCCACTAGCTTTAGCCTTCCCCTTGTAATAAGGATTATAATCTGTAAGCAGAGGTATAGTGATAAGTGTTTAATCTGGGGGTGGGGAGCAGGATGGAGAATATGTACACACACTTTTCAGTTTCTACATTATTAACCTTTTCTTAAATTTTGACAACCAACAAAACAACGAATCAAGACTTGATTTGTAGCAATCGAGGGTTTTGTGAGATGTGCATGCTCAGTCAGAAAATTGAACAATTGCCTTCCCTTTAGGATTGGCTCCAGCACTCCCCTGAGCAGAAACCTCCTTAATTAATAAACATTTATTGAATTAAATTTACACTAAGATAAAAGAGACCAACATCTGATTCTTTACTGAGAAATGATATCCAAGGTAATGGGTGAGACATGAAGGTGGAAGGGAATAGGAGAATAAGGGAAGGGAACAAGTATATTAAGAGTCTAGTACGTGCTGAGTACCGTACTAGGTATTTGACAAATTTTATCTCAGTTGGACCTTACAACAAGCTGGGAGGTAGGTGCTATTATCATCTCCATTTTATAATTGAAGAAACTGAGGCAGACAGAGCTTAAGTGACTTGTCTAGGGTCACACAGCCAGTGTTTGGGGCTAGATTTGAACTCAAGTTTTCCAAACTCCTTGCCTAGAGCTATATCCACGGAGCTCTAGATGACTGGGTGAGGTCACAGAAAGAAGGGCCTGGAGAATTTGAAGACAAATTCCATCTACTGCACAAGCCTGCCTCATGTTACCCCCTACTGGAAATTCATACTTGAAATTTCTTTGCTTTTTCTGGGTTCTCTGAGCACTGGATGGATGACATAGCAGCATGCTTGTGGTTAGGGAAAAGCCAGTTGGAATTTAAAATATGAAGTGGACAGTCCACCAAATAGATTGGCCATATGGATAGTTGAGAGTTGCGTCTACCTAGACTTTCTTAAGGGCTTTGGAAGGGAAGCAAGCCTTGAATTTCCGAAATATTTGGTGTTTCTTGTTTTTCATAGGTATTAACATGACTCTATTAGGGGAGTTCTGGGAACTTTTATTAAATTCTGATAGATTCTAGCATCACCTGCATAAAGCTGGGGCATTTGGGGAGGGAATGTAGAAGAAGGAGCAGATCCAGTTCTGAGAGGGCAGAGGGTGCCTTGTCTTGTCTTTCCAGATTTGTCTTAGGGTTTGTAACAAAACCAGTGCCCTTGGGGCAGGTGGATGGCTCAGTGGATGGAGAGTCAGACCTAGAGATGGGAGGCCCAGGGTTCAAACAGGCCAGATACTTCCTAATTGGGTGACCCTGAACAAGTCACTTAACTTCTATTGCCTAGCCCTTATAGCTCTTTTGCCTTAGAACCAATATATAGTATTAATTCTAAGACAGAAAACAAAGGGTTAAAAACAAAAACAGATGCCCTGAGGCTGCACCATAAATTTTCATTTCATTGAACTGAAGATACACAAGAGATCTAGCTAAAAGTAGGAAATTTCTTCCTATCAGCAGTATGTCCTATATCCTTAGCTTAAACCACTCAGATCTTTCTGTTGGTGCCAGGAAATTTTGCTTGCAAAATAGATTCAATTTGAACATTAAAAAAAAAAAAAAAGATTTCTGAGTGTCAGATGCAGGCAGTCCAAGGCTTCACACACTTCCATGCACTACACACACAGCTTTATCTTCAAAGCGTTTGATTTTCAGATTCCCCGAGGTGACACCGTAGATGTTCTGTGTTGCCTCAAAAATTCTATGTGTTTGTATTTATGTGTATGAAAAGAACACAGAGCTCTAGAAATGATCATATTCCCAAGGGGGGACAAAGAGTTCAGCTGTTAGGAAAGATTCTCAAGTCACCTTGAATAAGTACACGGTTTATCTCATACTTTAGACAGAAGGATAAAATGACATGGCTAGCTGCAGGCTACCCTCAAGAGATTAGAGACAAGGTAGTGCAAGGATGGAAGAGAGGAATCTGAAAGCGCCCGGTCCCTCCTCCTATGCTGGGTTTTGGCACATCTCATTGACAGGATTCCTTAGAAGACTGTGCAATTAATTCCTCCTTAGGTGGTTTTAAGAGAGACAGAAAAGATGTAGGTGGTAGAGAAGGGAAAGGAGAACAGGGTATCTATCTATCTATCTATCTATCTATCTATCTATCTATCTATCTATCTATCTATCTATCTATCTATCTATCTAGTTTACTCCCTGGGGCAGGAATTGGCACTAGGAGCTCTTTGTAGATAACAAACTCTCAAGTGGAAAGGAGCTGGGTTTTTTTTTTTTAATCATACTTTTCCTCTTGGCTTTAGTGCCATGAGACTATGACAGTAGGCAAAATGGCTAGAGATAGAGGGGAGGTCAGGATGTATTGAGATCAGTCTACAAGCATTCATAAAATCTGTTATGTGCCTAGGTGTTAAGAGTACAAAACCAGAAAAAATGAGACAGTCCCGTCCTCAAGGTGCTTGCATTCTCTGGGGGAAACGACACGTGTACTTATAAGAAAATACCATACAAAATAATGTCTGGGGATGGGACTCACTAGCATTTGGGCAATCAGGAGAGGAGGTCTCAGGAGGAATTTGCGCTTGAAGCTTTGTAGGAAAGCTAGGGATTCGGAGAGGGAGAGAGAAAGAGGGAATGTGTTCTATTCCAGGCATGAGTGTGTAAAATCACAGAACTGGGCTTGAACTGGCTCCAAGCAATCCTGACATTCCACCTAGCCAGAGGCCATCCTAACCTTGGAGAAGCTAAAAGATGTGTGGCATGGTGTTCATGGACAGCAATGACCAGATGTGGGTCCTTGCTTAAGTTTATCTTACATTTATCTAGTGATTTAAGGTTTTAAAAGCTTTTTAACCTATATTTTGTGATCTGATAAGAGGTTTTTAAAAAGAAGATAACTGATGGCTAACCAGCTTGTGCCTAGGAGAATGGCTAGCAGGGACAGTGCTTTTAGGAAAATATTATTTCTAAAAGAATTATGTTATGGATATATGGAATATATGGGCATAGAATAAATATATATTTAGATAGAATAAAGCTTTTACTTAAGGATTGTGATGTGCAAAACACAGTGCTAATTACTGGGAATAGCAACAGAAAAGTACCAGAGCCCCTGTACCCAGGGAGTTCACATTCTTTTGAGGGAGACTACATATAAAAGGTTTTAGCTTCAAGTCCCTTAGGGTGCCTCAGCAAAGGGGGTGGTAATGTTTCTTCTTTAAAAGTCATTTCCCCTGATAAAATCTTTTCCATTTCTAATGTAGGTAACATTAAGGACTTTGGTGGCAAGAACTTCCTCTTCTGGGCTTTTAGTTGTTCTAGCTGTGGCATCTGCAGAAGTTGCCAGGCTGTATCTCCACTGAGGTTGCTTCTCCAGGTGGATTGCTGAGAGCCCTAGGCTGGAAGCATTGCTATCTCTAATGCTCTTGGGTTCAGGGGTCTGAGGAGAGATGGTGGTCAGGGTGCCAGTGGAGACCCAACACTTGCTACCTCTTTTCCCTTCCCCAGGGTGCCTTGCTACTTCAGCTCTGCTGGCTGGCATGCCTTGTGGGTGGCAATTGGTTGGCAATTGGTGGGGATGGCTGGTCCCTTTTCCACAGGACTTGCCTCTCTGGAAGATGGCTGAGAGCTGGTCTGGATGCAGGACCAGTGGTCTGGGGAGGGCTTTCACCCTCAGGGCTCCTGTGCTTATCAGTTATGAATAGGACAACCAGTGACGTAAGTTGTAGGCAACATGATGTGAGGTATGCTTGATTTTTATCCATTGTAATAGGATCATAGAAGAACCTCTTCACAATACAGATGAAGAAACTGAGGCCTCTGGAGAGTAAGTGACTTGCACAAGTTCACAGTGTAAAAGGCAGGATTCAAACACAGATTTTCTGACTCCAGAGACTCATTCCACTATACTACCATTCATAGAAGGAAAGTCCTTTCCATATGATCATCAGAGGTTCATCTTTCCAGGTCTAGAGTATTCTTTCTTCTACCTTTCCCTTAGCTAGCACAAAAATCTCTTTTGCTTAACCAAAGGGTAAATGTCTCCTTTTGAAAACCCCTTCATTTGATTCTACTGCCTCTCCTAGCTACTTTCTTATTTCTTTCCTTCATTTTTTCAATAAAAAATTTTAGAATAAATGATCTATACTTTCTTCTCCAACCTCCTTACCACCAATTTTCTTTTCAGTCTTCTGCAACCTGCTTTGGGCCCTTTTCATTTTATAGATTGCTAAACCTGCTGACTTTTCAAATCCTTCATTCTTTGATCTCCTTCAAGATGACATTATTGTTGCACAATTGTTTCTTGAAACTACTCTCTCTCATGGTTTAGCAATACCATGTTATTTCTGCTTCTCATTCTAATTGACCTCTTAGTCTCTTTTTTTCTGCCCTCTTTTCTTTGCTCACTTTATTTTCTCTTATAACAACTTGATTAACTCTCTTGAGTTCAATTTATGGAATAATAGAAAAACTATAGGCTCTTGAGTTAGAGAATTACACTTTGAATCGACTTCCTTCTGAATGCTTACTACTTATTTGATTTTTTAATTTTTAGTTTTTTTAGTTGATTAAGAAAAATTTTCCATGATTCCATGATTCATGTTCTTTCCCTCCCCTACTCCCACCTCCCTTCCATAGCCAATGAGCCATTCCATTGCATTTTACCTGTGTCATTGATCAAGACCTGTTTCCATATTATTGATATTTGCATTAGGGTGATTGCTTAGAGTCTACATCCCCAATCATATCCCCATTGACCCATGTGATCAAGCAGTTGTTTTTCTTCTGTGTTTCTGCTCCCACAGTTCTTTCTCTGGATGTGGATAGTGTTCTTTCTCATAAGTCCCTCAGAATTGTCCTGGGTCATTGCATTGCTGCTAGTAGGGAAGTCCATTATGTTCAATTGTACCACAGTGTATCAGTCTCTGTGTATAAGGTTCTCCTGGTTCTGCTCCTTTCACTCAGCATCAATTCCTGGAGGTCATTCCAGTTTACATGGAATTCCTCCAATTCATTATTCCTTTGAGCAGAATAGTATTCCATCAACAGATACCACAGTTTGTTCAGCCATTCTCCAATTGAAGGGCATTATTCAGTCTCTTTTGATAGATCATCTTCATTCTTCTCTCAAAACTTCCTCTCCAGCCCCACTTCCACCACTGTAGGGATTTCACAAGTCTTGGTCCTTGGGCCCTCTGCTTTTTCCTTTCTCCTGTTTCTTTACTTAGTTATCTCATTAGAGTTTCCCAAGCTTTCCCTCCATTTTCCCACCTTTTCCCAAACTTTTTTAGAGTTTTGGTGGGCACATATTAGGTACTCAATAAATATTTTTTAATTGTTCAACTCATAGCTGATTGACAGTTTCCCAGCACCTCAGGCTCTGTGCTTTTTATCTTCTAGAAAACTGGATTTATTGCCTCTTTTGCTCAAAACCCTGAACCAGAACAATGAATCATTTGCAGAGTGCCCACTAGTCCTCTCTATATTGATTGATATTGCAGAAGTTCTTCCTTTCAGTCTTTAGACTTGTTTTTTTTTCTTTTTAGATGCAAAGTCTTTGCTATGTGTTTCAGTCACTATGCTATGTTTTGGGATAAAAATACAAACAGAAAAAAAAAATAAAGGCCCTGCCTTCAAGGAGTTTACATTCTAATGATAGAAGATAATGGTTATCCTTCATATTTGAAAAGGACCAAAATGATATCACCAGTGATGTCTTTTGACTCATGTATAAATTGAATTTAAATGAGTCAAAGTTACACAAATTTGTCAGCCTCACTCCCTCAAAGTCCAGTGGCAAAAACAAAAGTCAAGCCAATTAGTGATGGCTTAGATGTAGTGGATAACCTTGACCTCTGATGTCTAACCAAATTCTAAATGCTCCATAGGGCCCACTTCCACAGTCTTCAATGGCAGTTGGAACAAATTGTTCTCCACCCATTTTGCCAGGGAAGTCTTCACATGCCTAAAGTAGACACTCCCCTAAGTCACCAATGGGTTCGAAGTCTGTTGGCTCCCCTAAACCTGGTTTAGTCTATGTTTGAGATGGTCTGCTGGGGTGGGGTCACTATGCATGCAACAGCTTCTTGAAGCCATAGGTGAGAGTTGGGTGGCAGATGGACACCAAAAGAGGAAAAGCAGCCCCAGTATGGATTTGGTAAACTCTCACATCAGAGGTGTTAGTCTTCCCTGAACATCCCATATAGCCCAGTGGTAAAGAGAACTGAAAAGAGGCGAGAAGTACCTGAAAGGAGGCTTAGTAATGAAATCTAGAGAATCACAAGCAGAGCTGAGAAGGGAATGAAACAAATATAGATGGCGTAGGCCCCTCTCCAAGATGGAAGCCCTAGAAAGACCAGGCTACTAAGGGGATCCATGACTCAGAGAAGGTTAGAAACCTCTGATTTTAAACAAAACTGTTAAACTAAAGAAATAGGCCTGTGAATATATCTAATATCATATCTCCTTTGGACTTCCAACAAGGGAGTAAGGAGGATCCTTACCTCCTCTCCCTACCCCTCCTCTCAGTCCACCAAGCATATCATATAACATACAGCTGCCTCATCAAGGGACCAGACCAATTGTTCACAATAAAAAGCTAATGCATTTGCCTAATTCCATGAGAGGTACTCCAGTCCAGCAGATCAAAGGCACTCCCCTGTTAACCAGTTACGATGGTGAAAGATGGAGCTCTGATAGTGGAATTAATGACATCATCTATTAATGGGGAAGAGGGATTTTCAGGAGTATTAGACCTGATGGGCCTCAAAAGCACACTGGGATTTTTTTGTGGTATGTCATAAAAGACTGGCTCTGACTGAAACCTCTCCAAGGTTCTTGTTCCTAATGGTCATGCCCAGATGTTGGTCACCAAAACATTTATGACTCATGATTTCCAAATAGTCCCACATCTCCCTGAGATGTTTAGTTTCTGTTAGTATTCTGTTTTTGAGATAGGAGGAATTCTCAGCCTATAGGTTTCTTTATATCGTGGTATCATGTTGGAATTCCTCTTCAGGAAATGATTTGGGGAAAATGGATGAGGTATAGAGAGGAGTGTATCTTTTTCTTATTCCTTCTGTTTATTATGTGGTCCGATGATCAGATGGCTGGTCTTTGCAAGAAGTGTTCCTATTTGCTGCTTCCTCCCCTTTTTCTCAGTCACTTTGAGAGCTGGGTAAAGGAATAAACATCTCAGAAGGTATCCCATTTGGTAAATTCAGTCTCCTAGAATTTGAACTGGGAATGGTGTTTACATTTCACTGGCGTGGTAGCTGTTCTCTGTGCCACAGCTCTAGTCTAGGAAAAGAATGTGAGTGATAAGAAGTAGATTTTGGGTCACCGTTTGGGCAGAGAATCCAAGGCCCAATGCTTCCAGCTCTTCTTTCTGTTTAAGATGAGCAGAGTGACCCACCTGAGGGATCAGCACCCTGGGCCAGAAGTATGTGAAAAGCAATAGGAGAAACTCAATAAGGAACAGATGAAAATTAGAGAAATAAGATCCATAATTCAGGGGTGTAGAAGGAGCAAAGTTTAGTTTGCACCACTATCTCCAGTCTTGCTCTACTTTGCCTCTTGGTGACCTCTCCAGGAATGTGGGTAGGGTACTGGGACTGTTGCTGGAGGGAAGTTGCTGGGATGCCTGGATGATTGTATTCACATTCCCTAGGCTGCTGCAGCCTGGGGCTTTCTACTCTCTCTTCCCCTTTCCCTCTTGCCCCCTTTGCTTTCCTTTCCCCTTCTTCTCTGGAAGCACAACTCAAATGCAGCTTTGGCTGCCTGTACTGCTTCTTTAAAGGGAGGTTGGCTGTTGTATTAACCAAGTATATCAAAGACCCATCTCAGTGGAAATTGGTATTGGACAATGAATCTGAGTTCCTACACTTTGGGGGGCACATTTTCCTAAATCCTTGAGCTGGTGACTATGAAGAAGGTGGGGAGTCATGTTTTTATGTTTTGCCTTTCGAAATTCTTTTCTTTTGCTCTATCAGTACCTTTGAGGACCCTATTGCATTTTTTTCCCAATTTTAAACCCTTAACTTCTGTGTATTGACTGATAGGTGGAAGAGTGGTAAGGGTAGGCAATGAGGGTCAAGTGACTTGCCCAGGGTCACACAGCTGGGAAGTGTCTGAGGCCGGATTGAACCTAGGACCTCCTGTCTCTAGGCCTGGCTCTCAATCCACTGAGCTACCCAGCTGCCCCCCCCCCCCCAATGGAATTTTAACTCTTGAACCTGAATCACTCGATTAGCTTACTCTAGGCCTGATGCAGAGCAAGGGACCTCCATCCTTGCACCACCCCACTATGATATATAATTTTATCTATCACTATGTTTACTTCTTGGCCAGCTAGGTGGTACAGTGGATAGAATATTGGACTTGGAATCAGAGAGGCTCTTTTTCGTGAATTCAAATCTGGCCTCAGACACTCACCAATTGTGTGACCCTAGACAAGTCACTTATCACTGTTTGTCTCAGTTTCCTCCTCTGTAAAATGAGCTGGAGAACAAAATGGCAAGCCATTCCAGTATCTTTGTCAAGAAAACTCCAAAACTGGGTCAGAAAGAGTTAGACAGGACTGAAATGCCTCAACAACAATATATTTACTTCTTATGGGATCACAGATTTAGAAATGGAGGAAACTTACCAGCCATTAAGTTCTCATTTTACAGAGGAGGGAAACTGAGACACCAGAGAGGTTATGTGACTAAAGGTTACATAGATAGAACATGTCTAAGGCTTTCTCTTTAGGGTTTCTTGACTCTGAGTTTGTTGTTCTATATACTTCAGGCAGTCAGGTACAGTATTTATAAATGAGCCCCAGCCTGCTCTCATCACATCTGGGATGCATTATTTGTCTCTTGCTTCATAGATCAGATGTGTTAGAAAGAGCACTGGCTTAGTCATTAGGAGATCTGGGTTCTCCAGCCTCTGCCCCTTACTACTGGCCTTTTGACTTTAAACAATGATTCATTCTTTACCTTTGACCCTTGGTATCCTCATCTGTAAAAAAAAAGAAATATTTGCTTTACAGGATTGTTTTCAAGATCAACTCAGGGATTAGATCTGAGATTTCCTTGGCATAGAGAGCTTCCAGATAAGAAAACTCCTTCCACCAGTGTAGGTTGGTATCTTCTCTGGACCTTCGAACTCATCACTTCTCTAAAATTTAACTAAGATAACGGATGTGAGAACACTTCAGAGCTCTCTAGTGCTGTACAAATGTAAGATAATGTTATATTCTAGGTTGGTTTTTAGTTTGCTCCAACATAAGCTTCAGTCTCAAAGTTCGTAAAGTTGCTTTCCTGCAATGAGTCTTACAGCACAGGTAGTATGAGTGGCACGAGCCTTCCATTTGGATTCTAAACAGAAAAAAGTGAAGACTGTGTAATTAGAAATCTTGAATCCTTGGACTTCATCTCCCAGAATCCTTTTTCCTTCATCCACATAGCATCTTTACATATTATAAATAAGTTTGCTGTAATTCCGCCCTCTTGCTCTCTCTTCCCACCTGCATGACTGGGAAAGCTGGCTTTACTCAGGCTTTTACTTTTGTCTTTTGATTCCTTTTACTTCAAGCTATTATTAATAAATCTTATTAAATATAATACTTAGAGTATTATTTGTTATTATATTATTATTTATATAATATAATTATATTATTATGTATAATAATATAATTATAAAATTATATTAATTTTAATCTTAGAAGACAACTTAGTAGGACTACTGCAGCTCTCATAGAAACCTCTTAGTATCTAGGAGGGTCTAATTCAGTGGCTATCATTAGTGAGCTTCACTCAACAAATACATGTTTTAAAAAATGTTCTTTGTAAGGAAGAGTCATTCCTCTAACTCTCGTGGGGTTCTGATGACTATATGACTACTTTGGAGCCTGCTTCTAGCTCTGAAAGGATTTCATATTTTATATGCCATGGTAAATCCTAAATAGTCCCTCAAAGTGACAGGGTGATAAGGATTAAGTCGGTTAAAAGAACAGACAACTTCCTGCCTGGCCTCTTGGCAGCAATTCTCCCATGAGGCAAATAGTTTACTCTTTGCCATGCAGAGAAGGGAAGGGATGGGGATTATTCTGAACCTTTCTCACTGCCATTCCCATGTAAAACTTGGACTTAAGTAGACCTGGGCCCCTGACAGCCTTTTCTGATTTGTGTTTTTCTGCCCTGCTTAGATGTTGATATTCAGTTCCCAAGGTGGACGTGTCTGGATTTGGAAGTGACCTTTTGAGTTCTAGAGGTTCTGAAGTCCTGGGTCCAATGAGAGGAACAAATAGTTTGGGCAAAGGCAAGAAGAGTGGACTGATAGGAAAGGAAGTACAGCTACAAACAAAAGGATTGGCTCAAATCTGCCTATTTTACCAGCCTGCATGCTTGGATAATATTGGACCAAGGTGAAATGTAAAATGCTTCATTAGAAGTGATGCAAATTATGTTCTAATGAATTTTAAGCATCTGTTTCCTAGCAAATTGAAAGAATAATTACAAGTTAAGTTGCTGAGTCCTGTTTAAGTGTAGTTTTTGTTAGATTCCTGCTTGTGAGGATCCTGGGTTTAACATTCCTTTTGTGTGTAGGAGTAAGTTTACCTGTCAGCCTGCACTTGGAATGTCTTGCTTACTCCTTTTGGGGAAGGCCCTAGAGCCAACAAGTAAAGTCCTCCCTGAGGGATGATTTTACTTATTTGGTAAGATGGGGTATTGACAGAGCCAAAGAGTATGATAAGCAGGAGCCCAGCCTCCCTCCTTAACTTAAGAAGATTGTGTCCACTTTAAAAACAGATTTTTCCAGATTTGGACCTGGTCAAACTGCATGCCTGGGTTCAGAACAGGGAGTGGCATGGGTGTCCCAGCCCTGTGGTGACCCAACATTGATTTTTCAAGCTTAATTGTTCTCTTATGAACTTAATCATCAACAAACACAATATTTCTGTATACATACACTGAGAAGAACAAAAAATAAACCAGGAACTTACATATACTTTGGTGTTTTTTAAGGTATATATTAAATTTAATGAGGTAGTAAAAATTGTCCAATTTGTGCCCCCATCTGAACTTTTTAAAGCTTTTTTTCTGAGTATATTAAAATGTTTTATTAATGCTCTTTTTCTTTCTTTCTTTTGCATTTTAATTACTAGTCACTAATTCACACCCCCTCAGAACTCTGCCCATATAACACATTTAGTCAAGCAAAACAAAGGAACACATTGGCCGTGTCTGAAACTACATATAGCAGACTTTTCACTTGTAGATCATTCCCTCTCTGTTGAGAGGTGGGGTTTGCTTCATCATTAGTCGCTTAAGGTCATGAGTTATATTGGATAGATCAGATTTCTGAAGCCATTCAAAATTTTCCTTTATACCACTCTGGTCACTGTCTAAATTGTTTTCCTGTCAAGTACTGTTTTTTTTTTTTAAATCCTTACCTTCCATTTTAGAATCAATGCTGTGTATTGGTTCCAAGGCAGAAGAGCAATAAGGGCTAGGCAAATGACTTGTCCAGGGTCACACAGCTAGGAAGTGTCTGAGGCCAGATTTGAACCCAGGACCTCCCATCTCTGGGCCTGGCTCTCTATCCAGGAAGCCACCTAGCAGCCCTACCATCAAGTACTTTTCAGCATCTATTATATTGCAGGCTACTGTCCTATTGTCTTCCTATGATTCCAGAACCTGCAAATTCATTAATTTCCTGGGGTTGTCTAGAGAAGATTGGAAAGAGGACAATTTCCTGGGGTTGTCTAGAGAAGATTGGAAAGAGGTCTACTGATGAAAATAAATTTTTTAATAAAAGGATAATAATAGCAATACCTAGCATTTATGTAGTATGCTGCTTTGAGGTTTGTAAAGTTGGCAAATATTATCTCGTTTGATCCTCAAGACAACCCTTGGAGGCAGGTGCTATTATTATCTACATTTCACAGATAAGAAAGATAAAGATAAAGATTAAATGACTTGTCTGGGATTATATGATTAAATGGCAGAGGCTGGATTTGTACTCAGGTCTTCCTGACTCCCAGTACAATATTTTATCCTTGATATCATCTAGGAGAGAGAGAGAGAGACAGACAGACAGACAGACAGACTACAAAGCTGAGCTGCCTCAATTAGGGAGTATTTAGATTAGAAACTCAGATCATCTTTGATTGGTCAACCCTAAACTAAGTTTTGATAGAAGATGTCACTGCCTGGGATACAAACTGAAGAGAAAACAGATAGCTTTTGTCCCAGGGTTAGGGGCTAGCGAGGGAGACGTCTTACTTGCTGCAACATGCTAGGGAAATCTCAGTGGCACAGGGACACGCCCCATCACCCCCACCGCGAAGAAAACACCAAATTAGATCATCACTGTCTGCGCGAGCGCTGCCAAGGGATGGGATTAGAGCCCTGGAAGCTTTAGACCTTAATAAGTACTGCAGTTTGGAAACATTAGAACTTATTACACTGCTTAAAAAAAAAAATACACACACCTTTAAAACCACAGATTTTGGGATCTTCCCCAAGAAAAAAAAAGTTACTCAACAGCATCGGTTCCTTTAAACAATGGACTTCGAAATCAAACCTACCAACCTCGTTTCACAGAGCAGCGGTAGCGCGCCGCTAAGTCCACTCAGCTCCCGTCCCTGTCCCTCTCGGGTGGGGACTCCCATGAGGTTACATCAGCTTGTTAGCAGCCTCACACTTCATTAACAACCGGAACCCACCAACAAGAAGGGAAATGTATGAATTCATACTTTGGAATGTGCTATTGGGGATTCAGGTGGGTGGTCGCTTCCAATCTATCATTCTGCCTTTGAGAATCCCGCTATTGGGCCAGAATAACCTTATTGAAGCTATTGTAGAGTCCTTTGCTGCTTTTCCTAGGACTTCGTGAGGGAGAAATGGCATATCCCGTCCCCTAGACAAGGAGAGAAATGTGATGGGGAGCAGAGAAGTAAGAAGATCTCCCAAGGAGGAAGCCTTATGCCTAGACCTTGATCTGGACAAATCCCAGCCATGTCACTCTATTGGAAAGCTCAGTCATTACTAACCAAGTTTTCTTGGGGAGCGGAAAATAGCTAGCCAAGCCTTGAGTCCTAGAGCAAATCTTCTGGACTGGAGATGAAAGTTCAATAAAGTTTTTTTGACTCAGAGCCACTGGGGATGGATTGGCTTATGGAAGATCTGTACTGGAATCTCCCATGCCAAGTAGACTCTTCATCCATAAACCATCTTCTTAATAATCACGGCTTCTCTGTAAAACAGGCAATAATACCTACCTACCTAAAGTGCCTACCTCCTGGACTTTGTTCGGGGATTTTTCAGGTAGTTGGGAATGAACTTATAATTTCCTCTGTAAAGGGAACTTCCAGTGTGAAAACAACTTCTGGTGTATACCAGTCTGGATGATAAATGCTCTTAAGATGTTGCTCAGGACACTGAGAAGTTAAACAACTTACCCATGTTCACATAGCCGGTATGGAGCAGAAATATGACTTGAGGGGGCAGCTGGGTAGCTCAGTGGAGTGAGAGTCAGGCCTAGAGACAGGAGGTCCTAGGTTCAAACCTGGCCTCAGCCACTTCCCAGCTGTGTGACCCTGGGCAAGTCACTTGACCCCCATTGCCCACCCTTACCACTCTTCCACCTATGAGACAATACACCGAAGTACAAGGGTTAAAAAAAAAAAAGAAAAAAAAAAGAAATATGACTTGAAACCTAAGGCTTTCTTACATCATGGTTGGCCCTTTATCTATAATGCCAGGCTGCTTTTCTCTGGGTATTTGTAAGGTACAAATGATTTAATGCATGTAAGGTACTTTGCTAAACTGAAAGCACCATAGAAATGCCAGTTATAAGTATCTTATTCCTCTGAATATTTTCAATTAGGTTCTGATATAAACTCATGGGAAAAGTATATTCTTTTCTATTTAATGTCCTGCAGATCATTGCACAGATAGATGACATAACTCATTATCATTTCTCCATCAATTAGATTGTAAGCCTCTTGAGGGCAGAGAATCTTTTTGCATCCCCAGCCTTTAGCACAGGGCATGGCACATAGTAATAAATGTTTATTGGTTGATATTATTTTCATTTTTTTTCCAATGGGTCTTAGATGGAAATGGGGCTGGGAAAAAGCACTGTCCTGTGAGTATTTTTTTTTTTTTATATTTAATGTTCTATAGATGTTGTTGTTCATCCTTCATTTTCCAAGAGGACCAATGACATCACTGGATAATAATATCTTGACTTGAGAGTGAATTGGATTTAACTGAGCCAGAGTTGAACAATGTCATCAGCCTCATTTTCCCTTCTAGAGTCATTGAAGTCCAATGGTGAGGCACAAGAGTTGAGAGGACTGGTGACAGTACAGGACACGGGGGATGGCCATGGCTTTTTTGGATATTTGATCAAGCTCTAAGCACTCTATAGCATCTATTTCATCCACTTTTCATGGCCAACGGAACAGGTTATTCTCATCCACCCATTCCACCAAGGGAAGCATCTTCACACATGCTTGGAGTAGATATCCCTATTTAACTCACTGATGGGTCTGAGGCTTGTTGGTTACCCTCAGATTAGTTTAGCCCATCTGCAGAGACAATTTTACCTATGCAGCTGCTGCACATACTACACCTTCTTGGAACCACAAGCAAGAGTTGAGTGGCTGACCAAAGGAGGATAACTAGCCCTGAAAAGAGCTCAACCTCACACAAGAGGTGCTAGTCCTCCCTAAACACCCTATATGCCCCATTCTATAGACATTAAAGTGGATAAAATAACTTATTTTTGTAGTTGAACAGAAAGTTATAAACTCATCTTCTTTAGGTTCACAGAAAATATCTTCAGTATAATTCTAGTCATGCGCAGAATAGATCATCTCATCAGTTCCCACAGGATCTTGGTCTCCGTAGATAGGTTTGCAATAGCTGCTTTGGGGACTGGGATATGAATGGATTAGAGAAAAGCAGAATGATGGCCTTATGACAGTGATAGTGAATTGATGAGGGAGGTGTAGAATGATGACCTTGCGGCAGTTGACATTAGATGACATATGGAAGATTAGAGTGCTGATTGAAAAAATCCATCTCCCCACCCCACTTAAACCAGGTGATTACAATCACGGGCTTTATTTCCATCCACTAATCAATCAGTCAGTCATAAGCTGTACACTAAGTGATCAAAGTCCTCGGGACTAAAGTGATGCATAGGAATCGTGTTCTGGGTTGGCTGAGGAAACTTGGTCACATCCTAAAGGTCATCTAGGACAGAGATGTCAAATGCACGGCTCTCAGGCCACATGCTACCCACAACCCTCCCAAGTATGACTCAACAAGATGAAAAAGTGGTTCTTCTATTATTTAAATGTGCTATGTAATAATAAAAAAAGAAACATAAATATGTGTGATTTTCTAAGTCAATATTCAGCCTGCAAGGATTCTCATGGTTTAGTGGCCCCCATTTCAATTTGAGTTGGATACCCCTGGGGGAAAAGGGGAAAGGGGAAAGAATGAGAATTTAAGTACCTTCAGTGTTCTAGAAACTATGCTAAACACTTTATAAATATTACCTAATATCTTGGTTTTCATAACAACCCTGGGAGGCAGGTACTATTATTATCCATATTTTACAGTTAAAGAAATTGAGGTAGACAGAAGTTGAGGGTCACACAGTCAGTAGGTGTCTAAGGTCTAATTTGAACTCAAGTCTTTCTGCCTCCAGGCCCAGAGCTCTATCTGCTATACAACCTAACTATCTTATTTATAAAATAGAAAGCTAGCTCAGAACTAGACTGGAGAGAAAGGCCAAGTATCTCTCCATCCTTTCACAAGTTTAGCTAGAGGTAGACCTTGTTAGCCTTAAAGGACCTGAAGGATTTGAGTCTTTTCATATTCCTTCAGTAAGAGCATTGGGGTGGCTCAGTGGATAAAGCACTGGGCCTGGAGTCAGGAAGACCTAAGTTCAAAATCAGTCTCAGACCCTTACTAGCTTTGTGATTCTGGCCGAGTCACTATATCTCTTTTGGTTTAATTCACTAGAGAAAGAAATGGCAAACCCACTCCAATATCTTTGCCAAGAAAATCCCATGGATAGTATGTTTCACAGATCACAGAATCAGACAAGACTGAACTAGTTCCATCAGTATCATTGCAGAGTGTCCAGAGTAGCCTACAGCAGTATCTGCATTGAGAGTCAAGGAGAAATTAGGCACAGATGCATTGCTCCATAAGGGACTCTCCAAAGAATCATGCCTAAGGGGAACTTCTTGGGCATCCCACAAATGAGAAAAAAACTTATAGCATTCAGAAGCTATAAATGATCCCTTTGCTATATATATTCTCTAAGCTTGAGCCCACTTTCCTTTTATGTAGTTAGAAAAAATTTTGAACCCTTGGACTCCATCTCCCAGAATTCTTTCCTTGTCCCCAAATTCCTTTTCCCTTTTTGTTTATGTGCGTCTTTACATTACTGTTTATATAGTTCTGTAACTCCTCCCTCTCTTTCTCTCTTTTTTCACGTGTGGCTGGAAAAGGAGGCTTTTTACTCTAGCATTTTTAGGGTTAGTTATTAATAATAAAATCTTATTAAATATAATACTTAGGATATTGGGTATTAATTTTGAAGATTACAGCCTGAAGGCTGTATGTACCAGCAGAAGAGACTCACAGACTTTTTAGGGACATATTCTGTAAGAACTGTTCTTACTATAGAACCTTAGTAAATACTCCTTTTGTGTTAGTTAAAATCACCTGGGGTTCTATTTGGAAGGATTGAGCCTCAATACATGTATCAATATAGTGTTTGACAAACTTCTGTGAACCTGTGGGGGACCTTGGAACTACATTTCCTGTGGTCCAACGGGTTTCCTGTTTTAGATGACGTCTTCAAGGTGAGGGATGGCTTTATTGGGAAGTGGTTTTGAACTTCCTCTTTAGTGACCTGGGCACGGGAAGATATGAAAGGTAAAATGACTGATGTGGCAGTTTGAATACTTACAGGCGCGTGGTCTAATGATTTATCTCTATCAGCATGGCTTTTATTAAAGTACTATTCTCCCTTTTAATATCTGCCTTCATCATTTTTAATAACAACACTTTCCAAAAAAGCTACTTATTGACTAAATTTATTCTCAGTGGGTAATCCTGAGGAAGTACACTCAGAGGGGCTTGTGAGTTACTATGCTAGGAAGATACACCCATACTCCAAGAGTACCTCTAAAAACCCAAGGAGCCCTAGTAGCCAAGCTCTGGGGAATCTGACTCCCTGTGGGAATTGGAGTTGGGATTAAGGCATCAGAGCATGTTCTACATAACTTTGTAGTAGACCCCATCAGCCCATTTTTTTATGATTTCCCCTGGCTCCATTTACCACGATGTGCATGAGAATGAAGGAGGCAAATGGGATTAATTTATGGTTTGGATTTGGCAAGGCATGAGTGTCAACAGGACAAGAGACTGAAAAGAGATGATAAAATAGATTTGAATTGGTTCACCAAGGATTTGATATAGTGAAGGTAAAATTCTCAGTTCTTATTGTTGAATGTTTGGGGGCTCATATGAATAGCATGGGAATTTTTTGTTGCTTATAAAGGAGAGCAATTTTTTGGTATGTGATTCTAACCACATGATATTCTGCAAATGTTAAACTTTTGTAATTCCCTATAATGTTATTACCCCATCATTTGTTTATGATTACTTAGATCCAAACGAACCCCCTCAGAGTTGCTTTGTGTCATTGAGTCTATAATGTCCTCTATCCTCATTTTCTCTGATGAAAGGTGGAGCTCCCATTTTTAGGTTAATACATTTGGCTTTTAGAAATGAGTTAATGTATGTAAAATACTTAGCAAACCTCAAAATTCTACATAAATGTCAGCTTTTTTTTATTACTGATGAAGGCAACTAGGATGGGAAAAGGCCTTGAATAGAGGGAACTGAGACTATTTAGACTGATACCTCAGGGAAACCTCAGAATCTTATGAAATCAAATAGCACTGATATTCATACTTCCTCAGTACCTACCCTCTCATCCTCTGACTGGAGGGTGGTGATGAGCTCCAAAACCTCCATTTAAGGAAAAGATCCAAGCCAGCCCTCTCTTCTTTTCCCACCTGCATGTACTCTGACTTAATTTCTCCCTCATGGTCCCAGACTGGGTATTTTCTCCCTTCCCTACCCCCTTCTCAGCTCTCTCTTGTGCATTGTCTTCCCCGTTACTTCACCGGCTCCTTGAGTACTATCTTTTTTGTATTTGTGTCCCCAGCCTTTGTTCAGTGCCTGGCTTGATAAATGTTTATTGAAGACTCTGGGGGAACTTGACAGCTTGAACTACTTTAAGGATTTTCATGAGGAAGCAGGTAGATTTGTTCTTCTTGGAACTGCAGGGAAGAGCTCAGAACGAGGAACAACAACAAAAAAGGAACAAAAAAATTACCTAGTATTTAGAACTATCCAAAAGTGGACCAGGCTGCTTCTGGAAGTAGTGGATTCCCCATCAGAGGAGATATTTAAAATGAAGGCTGTATGACTAGTTGGGTATAGTAGAATGGGAATTCCTTTCAGGTAAGATTTGGACTAGATAGCTGCCAACTTTGAATTCTGTGATTCTTTGATTATTTGAACAGGGAACCCTTTCCACAATGGGATGTGGGAGTAAAGTTACCCTTAATGTGCAATTGATTGAACATTCTTCTTATGATTCCATTTATGTGTCATACTTTGATGAAGGCTCAAACTTTCCCTCAGTGTTAGCAAAAAAAAAAAAAAATCAATATTCTAGTTAATGTTGAAAGTAAAGTAGAAAGCTGTTTCCAAGTAAGGATTTCCAGTTCCAGGCACGTTTGGCCTATAAGGGAAAAAATCATGGCTTTCCATGCCAAAACCTCTTTTGGAAGGCAATGAAAATGAAGGCTTAAGATTTACCAGAGCATCTTTAAAATGTGCAGACCCAGCTTGTGAGGCAAAGGGAAGCTGAAGCATATTGGAATGTCTCCCTCTGTGTTCGGCTGGTTTGGACGTTTCTTGGATTTCATGGCTTTGAAATGGGTCTGGACAGGCAGCATAACATAGTAAATAGAGGACTTGGAGATGCATCCTTGGAGTCAGGAAGACCTGGGTTCAAGTTCTGCTTCTGATACATAATAGCTATATGCCCTTAAGTATTTACCTTAACCTCCCAATATCCCAGACCCCTAGTCTATAACTTGCAACGCTTGAGTAGTTTCTGCATTGAGTTCCCCCACAGATTACAATCCAGAAAAAAATTATAAAAAATAAAATATACAGGCAGAATCTAGGATAAAGAGGTTTTACATGTTGTATGGGGATACCTTGTTTAGGGGTATGTAATACTATTCCCTTGGAAGGTAGGTGGTCAGTGGACTAGAGTTAGGGAGACCTGAATTTAAATATGGCCTCAGACACATATTAATTGTTTGACTGTGGGCAAGCTCCTTAACCCCATTGCCTCAGTTTCCCCATCTGTGAAATGAGCTCAAGAAAGATACGGCAGACTACTTTTGGATTTCTTTGCTAAGAAAACCCTAAATGGGGTTAAAGAGTAGGATATGACTGAAATGACTGAACAATACCAACAATACTACTCACTCTGGGCTATTTCTACCCAAAACTTGCAAAGAAAAATGGGACAAGAAGGGTGGGGTGGAAAGTGGTGGGAGGGAAAGGTATGGGGAGTTGAGAGTAGAACACAACTAATTCAGATTCAGAATCATTTGCTCCCCATGACTTTGGTCATAGTCTCTGCAGATTCCAGCTTGATGCTGGTCTGTTGAAGTCATTGGCCAGGATACTGCTCTGCTTCTAGCAAAAGCAGACATCCTTCCCCTAGGACCAGCAAAAGCCAGCCTGTGCCGCCACCCCTCCTTCCTTTGGTTTCCTCAGAATTTTGGCCCAGAGGCTTCTCATATCCTGAGCAGGAGATTTCTAGTCCCAGGTGCCAAGCCTTTTAAAACAAAGAGAGGGGCTGTCCCAATAGACAATTTCCCTCATGCTCAGATTTATTTTTTTCTACCCCCTTTCTGGTACAGAGATCTCACTGCGGCTAACCCATGGTGTCTACCCTACACCCTTCCTAAATTTGCATTTCTGAAGGCCAAACAATGCTCATTTCCCCCATAATCATCAAACAGCTCCATTGTTTCTGGATCCTCCCATCTTCTTTTGTCCAGGTAAATGAGTAGGCAAGGGAAAAGGGAGAGGGGGGAATCCCTCCTTAGGAGGCAAGGTCACTGTTGCTGTTAACTGCTCAGAGAAATTCCTGACCTTTCCGTATACCTAGACTGCCACTAAGTCTGAAAGGGGTTTCCTCCTCCCTTTTTCCTCTCCCTTCTACCCCATTCCCTTCTGGACCTATCCACAATTTTCACCCTACACTGACCTGAGTGAACATAGCAGCCATTTCTTGTAATATACTTTCTCCAGGATGCAATCATCAGTGAGATGAATTATTTATGGGTCAGGACAGCAAAGTGACTTTATTGCTTCTTGAAAATGCTTGGTGGAGCTTCTTTTCTTTCCCTTTTCGTTTATGTATTCTTGGGGTACCCAAAGGGGCTTCCCCCCCACTCAATACATTCCATTGCCTCTCTTTTGTCTCCAATGACTTGTCTGGCATTCAAAGCCTTAATATTCTAGTCTCCTCCTAGCTTTCAGTCTTACACCATTTGCTATTTGGGTCATTTCAGTTGTGCCTCTCTTTGTGATCCTATTTTGTATATTCTTGGCAAAGATATTAGAATAGTTGGCCATTTTTTTTCTCCAGCTCATTTTATAGATGAGGAAACTGAGGCAATCAGGGTTAAGTGACTTGCCCAGGGTTACACAGCTAGGAAATGTCAGAGGCCAGATTTGTACTCAGGTCTTCCTAACTCCAGACTTGGTGCCACATCATATACTCTTCACCCTAGTGACTGGCATCCTGGTTGTTCCATAAACAAGATACTCTCCGCTACAATGATTTTCTCTAGCTATGCCCCATACCTGGAACGTGCTCCCTCTCTCCTCCCCTTTGACTGTTGACCCCTCTGACTTCCTTTAAGACCCAGCTAAAATACTACCCCTAATACCTCTGAATTCCACTTCCCTCTATTAATTATTTTCTATTTGTCCTGGAAATACCTTGCTTTGTATAGATTTATTCCCATATTATCTTCCCCCCTTTAGATTGTAAGTTTCTTGAGGGTAGGAACTGTCTTTTGCTTCATTTTGTATAAGCAGAGCTTAGCACAGTGCCTGGCACATAGTAGGTGCCTAATAAATGCTTATTGATTGATAGCAACTTTGCTCATGTTGCTTCATAATCACATGGACACAGATATAACAGAGTAGGAAGGTTGATGCTATTGCAGACAGGGTCTGGGTAGTCCTGAGGCTCAGTAAGAACACTCTCAATCTCATTTGTCAGGCAAAAAAATTAGTAAAAACTAAGGCAGCTCCAGCCATTCCTCGATTTATAGATTCCAAAGGGTCAGTGACCATGACCTTAAGGACTTACCCTTTCACCTCTGGAGCTTCCACCTTGCTGTTTTGTCTTGCTGTTTTTGTTGGTTCATGATTTCCTTGACCAATTCCAGACAAAGCCCATTCTAACCCAACTTCCCAGATGCCTCATTACAGGTCCCCTTCCCCCTTCTCAGTTCTAGTGTCAAACATCTAATTAAATCAATCTTGCCATTGCCTCTGGGAGGAGCCCTAAGGTGCCACTCACCATTCCAGTAACTTTCCAAAACAAGATACCTCTTGTTGGCCACCATTCCCTTAGTCTTACCTGTCTCTATCTGATAATTAGGTTATATATAAGTGAGGACTTAATATATATTTTTACATTCCTTCAAGAACTTGAATGTTATTTTTCAGTCATGACTCAATTTGGGGTTGTCTTGGCAGAGATCTTAGAGTAGTTTGCCATTTCCTTCCCCAGGTTATTCTACAGAGGAAGAACTAGAGGCAGAGTTAAGTGACTTGTCCAGGGTCACATAGCTAGTAGGTATCTGAGGCTGGATTTGAACTCAGGTCTTCATGTTTCCAAGTCTAGGACTTTAGCCATTGTGCCACCTACTTCCCTAGAAGTGCTTAAATAGCAGATTTTTATCTGGAAGAGATCTATAAAGCATCATGAGGAAAGTGAACCCCATGGAAGTGTAGTGACTTGCCCATGGTCACATAGCTAGGGACAGAATAGGGATTCAAACTCAGTTCTGCCAACATTAAGTCCAATAATTATTCCACTAGAACACACTACCAGGCACACATAATGGACGATACAACCATACAACATTGCCTTTTTTTTTCTTTTCTCATTTCCACTAGAATTTCATGTCCTTGAAGGTACAGCCCGTTATGGTTTTTTGTTTTGTTATTGTCAGCCAAGCATAATGCTGGCACATAGTAGATGACTAATAAGAACTTTCTGAATTAAATTTAATTGAAACTGTCATCATTCTTTCCACCTCTTTCTCTATCAATCCACCACCATTGCTAAATCCCCATCCTGGATACTGAAAAGATGAACTGACATAACACTCTGCATTGTCTTCTTCTTCTTCTTTTTCTTTTTATTTGAGACCAGATTTGAACCCAGGTCCTCCTGACTCTAGATCTGGAGCTCAATCCACTGAGCCACTTAATTACTAATCTTCTTCTAAAGCTTTCTCAGAGTATATATACTCTGGAGGATGATCTCAGCGCTTTAACTGAAATCCTGCCTTAGCATGAACGGGGGAATCCTAGACAATTTTAAGTTGGGAAAGCTTCTTGGGTCACCTTTCTTGTCTTTCCACTTTGCATAGTCTTCCCCCTCTTTTAGGTGGCCCCTTCAAGGGCTTGTCTCCTGGTTTTCTCTCTCTCTCCTTCCTACTCTGAAAAGAACTCAGTTCTACTGATGAAAGCACTAGACTGGCACTCAGGACAAGAAGGTTCTAGTCCTGTTCCTACTAACCAACTATGTGCTCTTGAGCAAGCCACTTCATCTAGAATTTAAATAGATTTTCTTTTCTTTTCTTTTCTTTTCTTTTCTTTTCTTTTCTTTCCTTTTTTTTTTTTTTTAGTTTTACAAAGTTATTTGCTTAGAAGGAGCCAAGGTACAAAACTTTCTGAAAATGGATGGCCACTGCCGTGGTCCTTGGAGAGAATGGAATTAAAGTGGATGATGATAAATCATTCCACCCAAACAAATTCACTTCTGATTTTGGGAAGAGAGATCTTCTGAGGGCCCCTGAATCATACTGTGTATGCATAATGCCTAATAAATATTATGACCCTTTGCCTAATATTAAGGCTGGCCCTGAGCTTCAGCACTGAGCAAAGGAAGAATTGTTTTGTTTGCTGGAAAGTATTTTGATTTGTCAAGTATAGAAAGAGTAACACCAAGATTATACCATGGGGCTATCTTAGTGGACCCAGGGCGCTCTGCCAGTGTTCCCAGGCTATGCCCCTACACATGGGATTTTCCTTTTAAGGATCAAGAACCCTCATTTCCAATAGGAAATGCAGTGGAATGAAAGAATAATTTTCTACCTCTACATATACCACTGGAGCCCTTTTTAGGTCCCTTACAGTCAGTCAGACCTCCCGCCGTCCTTTCTTACCAGTGTGACCAATTAGTCCTAATGCCAAATAAGCATCTACAACCAGCAACCCCAGTGGGGTGAAGAGTAGATAAGGAGCAAATCCAAATTCTCGGCTGCCAACCTGCCTGATGAGAGGCAATCCCAGCAGCAGACAAACCTGTGGTTTTTAATTTTCACATAAGCTATCTTTATGTAACCAGGGCCTGGCATGAGAGCCACCAAGAGAATCCGATTGTCCTTCTTTGACAATCGAGTCAAATTATGTTCATTCAAGCGCTTCACTGAGATACAGTGAGAGATGCTCCTTGCCCATCTTTAACCACTAGTCTGGGTTCTCCTGCAGGGAATATAAAAGCAGTGTAAGGCTCCATCCCTCAAGAAACTGCCATTCAGATTGGAAAGGCAAAGCAAATCAATATAAAACCTCTTGGCAATTCCTCGCTACACTGTTCGGTGTTTGCCGATTATGTGGGCAATGGGAATTCAGCAAGTGAAAGATCTGTGTGGAATGGTATAAGGAAAGAGGGTTTTGGTCCTTGCCTCCCAGCTCACTCGCTGTGAACAGTCACAGGATATGAACACAGATGATGAGGTGTTATTGTGTTAACAAGGTCTTCACCGCCATTATCCCTTCGTGTAGCGAGAACATCTCTCTGCCTGAGTAAGTTGGTAGGAAGAAATATCAACTGCATGGACAATGCTCAGACATGCGCCAGTGGTGACTCTTAAAAGACAGTCGGGCTGTTTGAGTCGCCTGGGACGTCGGGATCACTTTGTGGAATCACTTTCTCACTCTGCTGAGAAAGAGGAGACCAAAGAAGAGAGCCAGTTTTAGCCTTTAGAGAGAATTAGACCCAGATAGCAGAAGTCCTGCTTCGGCCAGGAATTGCTCAGCCTGAGAACTCTTTTTAAAAAAATTGATTTAAAATCCCTCATTTTGTGCATCTGTGTGTCCCTGACATGCAATGCCCAAGAATCATTTTACTTTAAATTTGTGTCCACTTTTTCTGTGTATATCATGTGTATTTATGTGAGAGTGTGTCCCAGGCTTATGAGGGCAATTTTTTGTAGCTTCTCTTTTTACTGTGCTATTTTGGCAAATGATTGTAATGGCAGATAGCTAAAGAGAGACATACCAGTTGGGAGCTTATAAACACCCAGAGAAACCCTTTCCTCTCAAGTAATGAATTATGAACTTGTTTTAGTAGTGCAGACCTGCCCATAGGGTAATCCTTAGATCCTGGGAATAGTTACCCGTTGGAGATTCCATCTGTAAAACTCTACCACATTGGGGTAGGACCCCCAAAGGAGGATTGAGTGCCTGGCTTAAGGCCAGGAAGACACATCTTCCTGAGTTCAAATCTAGCTATGTATATCAGACCCTTACTAGCTATGTAATCCTGGACAAATCACTTAATCCTGTTTGCCTCAGTTTCCTCATTTGTAAAATGAGCAGGAGAAAAAAAAATGGCAAACCACTCCAGGATCTCTGCCAAGAAATCCCAAATTGGATCCTAAAGGGTTGGACAGGACTGAACAACTGAGCTGGAAGGAAACACCCAAAAGGAGGAGCTATATTGGTATAAGCTGAGAAGACGGGATTTAAGCTTGGCATGTTGGTAAAATGAAAGATAAGGGAAAGGGATGAGCAGAGTAGGAAAGAAAAAATGGGGGAATGAGAAAGGCTTTATGAAAGGAAAGAGGGTTAGAGAAATAGAGAAAGTGGGAAGGAGCATGGAACTGAAGAAAAATTGGACACTAATTGCTACTGACATTTTCCAATGCAGCCAAGTATCCAGGTTTGAATCAATAAGACTTTTTTTAATGTGCATATCTAATGGTGAGAACTCAGGGCAGTTTTATTAAGTGGTGACACCCTTGGTTGAATTGAGATCATTTTGCTCAGTTAACTCAGATTTTCTTTCTTTCTTTCTTTCCTTTTTTTTTTTTTAAAGTAAGGAACATTCGAATTTGCTTCATCATCTTTCCTGTTAGTAGGAAAGTGTGTACGAGCCCAGTTGGACTATTGCCTCTTCAGCCGTCTGAGGCGACTACAGTCCTATTTCGGTAAAGATGTTGGATCATGATGTGAAATCACCCCACAGCTCTGAGAGATCCTAAATCTGCAGAGCAGAGGAAACACGGTGTCTGCACCAACAGTCCAGGAGCCAATATTAGGCCTTCCACTTCATCCCTCAAAAAAAAAAAATAAAAGAAAAAGAAAAAGGGAAGAAAGAAAGAAAATGCAGTAGCTGTTAAAAATGCACAGATGTTGGAGGAAAAGGGCTTAATCCTTTCCTCTCCAGTAATGCATCGTGAACTGGTTTGCTCTCTTTCCTCCTAATCTGGTTAGTACAGCAGGAACTAGACCAATCCACTGCTCAGGACTTTCTCCCTTGCTCCTTCGGCTTCTTAACTCCTTAGCTGGTGTCTCCTTCTGCAGCCAGAATAAAGGCGTCTGTGTTTGCTGCAGTTCCCAGGGCCTCCTGCCTGGGAATGGATTGTATGGTCGCTGATAAACGCAGCTGCTAACAGCCACTCAGATCCTTTCTTCCCATCTGGGCCCCAGTGAAAAGGGCAAGCTCTCTCTCTATTTGCACTCCCAACCTTTCCATGTAAAGAACATTAGCCCAGCAGCTTCCAGGGCTGGAAGATTCAATTCTCCATTTTCTCTGGGTCAGATGGAACCACTGACCTGTTTGCACCAGTGACCTTCTTCCTGCCCCCTCCCAGGGCTTAGACATCACATCAGAAACAATTAGGGGAGGAGAATAGTTGGGTGAGTAGTCAAGTCATAGCCTCCAAGGCTGCCACTGTATTCTCGTACCCTCCCTGGGGAAGTCTTCTACTCTGAGCACTTCCTCTTTCCCGGCCTGCTTGCCCACTGGAGTGCCCAAAGGCAAAGATCAACTTGACAAATCTAGCTTTGGACTTTGTCCAGAATTACCGCGTTCCCCTCCCAAGACCTCTTTTCTCTTGTTTCCCCAGAGTGAACACTGATTTTTGCCTTGGAATGTTCCACCAGGTAGCTTTCTCTCTAATGAGAATATAAAGGCTTTAAGTGATTGGCAGTAAACCCTTTTTGGCTACGGAGGCAGAACTAATGTTACTTTCTGCTTTGTTAGTCACTAAATTAGGGGAAAAAAATACACTGCCATTTAAAAGTACCCATCACCTGCTCAGGTTTGAAGCCCCACTCCCACCCCTACCCTGGGGAAAATGAAAAAGGGGTTGGAGAGAGAAGGCCAAGAAGGTTCAGAGTACCCCTTGGGATCCTCTCTTCTTGTCTCACCAATGGCACCCCAGATACATCGAGAGGCTGTGGAAGTGTATGGTGAAAACAGGTCAGATTTTATAGCCAGAAAATCTGAGGATTCCAGAACTTAGTAACCAGGTTACCTGGGGCAAGTTGCAACCTTTCTAAACTTTGTCTTCCTTGTCTGCAAAATGGGAGATAATGTTTGCACCAGAAAGATGTATATCAGGAAAAGAAGGCTGTCCGGTCTTGTAGACAGATAATCTTTGGAGAGTGTCTAAACTTTATTAGGATGTAGACAATGGCCAGGTGAAAGATCCTGAGCTCATGAGGTAAGTCCCCTAGAGAAAATTTGGAGAGGAAAAGAGAGGTAAGATTTGTGCAGAATGATAAATTGTAGAAGGATTATAGTCTGCCATTGCAAGGATTGTCTATGTAGAGGAGAACCAGATTTAGAACTAAGGTAGGATGCATGGGGCTTCGTCCCAGGATGTTGACATGGGCTTTCTCCCCATGCATGCTTCTCTGTCCTACCCCTTCCTCTAGGGGCAGCTCTCCTATCTCATGAGCAGTCTCAGAATGTCTTGTCTCTTCTCCCAAAGAGATTTTTTTCTGAACGTCCCAAGATATGAGATTTCTTAGTTGTGACCTTTCTCTAAAGAATTTGCTCCAGTATTCTTCAGAGCATGAATGAGATGGAAGATCTGTTTACTTCTACCACTTCAGAATTTGGGTGAAGAAAGTCATTTGTAAACAATGAGTATGTACACATGAGTTATTACCATAAAAATGTGGGAAATAGACTTCTGGTAAGGTCTAGGCATCCCTAAATGGAGCAATGACCCAAATGCTTCAATGTGGCTCTAGGTCTCATCTTCTCCCACCAGTAAACAACAGTGGAGACAGATCAACAAACCCTCTCTTTTACACCTCCTTTCTTTGAGGCCCAGCTGTGGGTGTGCATGTCTTTAATTTCTGATCTAGTCTGAGGCATCTGGACTTCTATCACAAGAATTTACTTTTGGAACAAACAAGACTTCTATGATTTTGATGGATCAACCCTTCAAGCCTCTGACAAATACAGACTGTGTAACCTTGGACGAGTCACTTCAACTACCCAATGTTCTACGCAAATCTTTAAGAGGACAACTTGCATCAATAGAGCGAATTTCCTCCTCTGAGAGTTTTCTTTCAGTGAAATCACCCGGGGAGTCCTTGGGCTCCTCCTTTTTCCAGGTCAGCCTTTTTGAGGTCAGAAAAATGGTTAAACCGTGCATAGAAGAACCTCATTTTTCTGCTCTCACCCCACTTCCTTCTCACTTGAGCTCTCTATATTTTTGGCAGACTTTTGCATACCTCACCTGAGACCTTTTAATGCCTCTTAATTAAAGTTTAGTTGGAAGTTCTTCCTGAAAAAAAGGACTATATAAATGAGAAATAAGTTTACTAGTAGTGGCTCTGAGTCTCCATTGGGCTGGGCTGATGCCTGGGGTGCTGATGGGAATATCAAGGGCAAGTTCTAACCCCCATGGGACCCTGGGAACTTTCTCGAACACAGGCTAGTTTCTCAGCGGTGGATTGACCCAGCAAGCAAGGTCCCCCCTCTATAATCCAGGCTGTTTGGAAGGCAGTCAGAAAGTCGAGCTCACTCATCACAGCCCTTCGTTTAGGTCCGGAAAGTTACCACAGGCTGAGGGGCCTGGCTGAGAGCCCTTGTCCAAGGCACAGTTCCTGTGTGCTGTGAAGATAAAGAAAAGCTAGAGATTAGCTGGTTTGTTATTTCTTTAACTCTTAAAGGAGAATGGGAATCTAGGAGGTTAGGAAATCTCTGGGTAAAAAAAGTAAAGAAAACCCAACAGAATGCTCAAGGGCCCTAGCAGTGAAAAAGGGGACAGGATGTGGAAGACCTGTGTGTGGTTTTTGAAGCTACTTTCGGTCAGAAAAATTCTCCCTCTCCAGATTTGGGGGCTCATGGGTTCTGTTTAAAAAACAATAACACATTTTTGAAGCATGGATGGACTTTTTAGCAACCATGAAATACCTGGGGAGCAGGTAGAAAGGACCCTGGGTTTGTGAACTAATTACCAAGTTGGTTTAAGGGGGAAAAAAAATAAAATTCAAAACAAAACAGGGCAAGCCACTGGACTGGCTGAGAAGTAAACTCTTGGAACTCTCTGAGGGTCCACTTAAATGGCTCCAGAGGGAGGCTAGGAGAGGAAGAAGGGGAGGGGGTGGGGAAGAGCTCTTCTCAGCCCCTACCCCACAACTAGGGGGGGTGCGAAAGTGCCCAGGTCACCTGAGCTGCACAGTCCGGCACTAATGGTTTGTAGTAGAGATGTGTGCGCCAGCTGGGCGAGTTCCCAAGGCTTAGAGAACCCTCCCTCCTTCCCTCCCTGCCTGCCTGCCCCATGCGTGGCTTCTTAAAAAAGCAGGAGCTCCCCCTAGCATAGTGAAACAGAAAAAAAGCTTCCAGAAAGCCATGCCTAGAACCCAGCCATTAGGCAACTCTTTCTCCATTGAAACTGGGAGACCTTTCAGAGGCTGCCTGAGAAGTCTCTCAAGGCATCCAGATGCTTGATCCATTTAAAATGAAGGAAGGAAGCCACTGCATCACAGAGAAAGTGAAGGGATGGAGTGGGGTGGAGATGAGGTGGAAAAAATGTTGAATGAGTGAGAAGAATGCTAAATTTAGATTCAGAAGACCTAAGTTCTAATCCCAACTATGCCGCTTACTGTGTGACCTCTGACGAGTCACTTATTCTTTTTGGGATTTAGTGGAGGTTTTTCCTTCTTCTTCTTCTTCTTTTTTTTTGCCTGTAAGAAGGAGTTGGACTAAATCGCCCCCTTCTAACTCTAAATGGATGATCCAATGAATATAGATTTGACAATAGAGATCAAGCTAAAAATCGATCAGCAACAAGTATTTATTCAATACAAGTACTTAAACATAAGAAGGATTTCTATATCAGGCTCTGATTATCAGGAAATGATTCCTACTCTATGGAGGACCTCCCATCTCTAGGCCTGGCTCTCAATCCACTGAGCTAGCCAGCTGCCCCCTCTGGAGAAGTTATGACTCATTTCTGCTTGATTTGCCTTTTATTGAACAGTCTATTCTGATAACATCTTTCTGAAGACTTGGAAGCAGGAAAAAGGGCCCGTCCCTAGCATGAGTGTCTACCAAGGGTGGACCCTCCACAGTTTTTATTGGTGATCAGTCAACAAAACGCCTACCATGTGCTAGGCATCAGGGATACAAAGTCAAAAGTGCAACAATCCCTGCCTTTGAGGAGTTTATAGTCTATCAGGGAAGTACCCATGAAATCAGGGCTAAGAGAAAGGCAGGGAGGTGGGAGATGGAATTTTGTATGAAAGCCACAGCAAGGGCAGCCAGATAGCACAATGGATATAGTGTTGGACCGGGAACAGGGAAGACTCATCTCACTGAGTTCAAATCTGTTCTCAGACCCTCACTGACTGGGTAACCCTGGGCATTTCACTCAAATCTGTTTCCCTCAGTTCCCTCATCTTTGAATGAGCTTCGGAAGGAAACAGCAAACCACTCTGGTATCTTTAGATGAGAGAGGAGTTTGTCCTTGATCTTAGAGCTTGAGAGGGTCATTGGAGTTTAATGAAAAGTGGGATGATAGGCTTAGATCGATAATTTAGGAAAGTCACTTTGGTAGCTGTGTGTAAAAATGGATTGGAAAGACTTGAGGCAGGGAGGCAAGTTAGAAAGCTATTTACTGCAATAGTCCAGCCATTCATGTACTCTCTCGGTACACACATCACCTAGTGGGGAAGGGATGGGAATAAGCATTTATATCATGTCTGTTATGTGTCGGATATTTCATTTGATCCTCACAAGTCTGTGAAATAGGTGCTGTTATTATCTCTATTTTAATTTATAGTTAGAGAAACTGAGGCAAAGAGGGTAAGTGTCTGAGGAAACAGATTTGAACTCGGGTTTTCCTGACTCCAAGTCCAGAACTCTATCCCTGTGCCATCAAGCTGCCTAGGCACAATAATTAGCACCAAATAAATGCTTCTTCACTGACTAGCACAAGGATGGTCCTGAAGGGAAGAAAGAGAATTGTCTCTTTTAAAAAATATATTTTTTTACATTAAGAAGTGTTTTGGGGGCTGCTAGGGGGCTCAGTGAATAGAGAGCCAGGCCTAGAAATAAGAGTTTCTGGGTTTAAAACCGATCTTGGACACTTCCTAGCTGTGTGACCCTGGGCAAGTCACTTAATCCCAACTGCCTAGCTCTTAACCATTTTTCTGCTTTGTAACCAATACATAGTATAGATTCTGAGACAGAAGGTAAAGGATTAAAAAAAGCATTTTCTCTTTTTTCAGTCCCTTCCCCCCACTCAATTGAAACCAAAAAGAAAAAAAAATCCTCATAACAGATATGCATAGTTGAGCAAAACAAATTCCCCCATTATGGCATGTCTAAAAATGTATGTCTCATTCTGTAGCTTGAATGCCTGAGATGAAGTGGGTGGCATTAGTCATCATATAATCGTGACTGTTCATTGAATTGATCAGAGTTCTTAAGTCTTTCAAAGTTGTTTGTTTTTATAATATTGTTATTTTTAAGATCTATTTTCCTGGTTCTGTTCAAATTTCATGCAAGTGTTCCCAGATTTCTTTGAAAATGTCCTTTTAGTCATTTCAAATGGCACAATCATATTCCATGACGTTCATATGCCATAATTGGTTCAGCCATACCCAATTGATGGTCATCCCCTTTGTTTTGGGTTCTTTGATTTCTTTGTGGCATAGGCTGGTATTTTTGTTGTTTAGTCATGTCTCACTCTTCATGACCTCATTTATTTGCCATTTCCTTTTCCAGCTCATTTTCCAGGTGAAGAAATTGAGGCCAACAGAATCAAGTGACTTGTCCAGGGTCACACAGTTAGTAAATGTCTGATGCCAGATTTGAACTCATCTTCCTGACTCTAGATCAGGTTCTCTATCTTGGCCATCCTGATGACCAGGACCAGTATATCTATCTCTTCATTCAACAAGTACTTATTAAGTGCCTACTGTAGAGATGGCCCCAAATGAAAAGACACATCCCTGCCTTTGTAAAGATTATGGTCTAATAGGATAAGACAGACACACATGCAGGCATGCACACATGCACACATCTGACAGATATAAAATATAAAATAGTAGATAATGGGCACCATTCTTTAAAATGTATTCACTATGTTCTAGATGGTTTGCAATCTTCATTAATGAAAAATGCATAATACCACCATCTCAGAAGAATCAGAATTGTAGGTAGTAATAATCTGAATTATATTGGTAAGAATGACTTGCTCAGGAAAATGTAAAGTATGATATAAGTTTCTTAAGGGCAGGGACTTTCTCCCCTCACCTGAAAAGCTAGGTGGTGTAATGAATAGATTAATGGGAATGGAATCTGGTCAGTGGCACTTGTTAGCTTTGTGATCCTGAGCAAGTCACTTAATCTCTGTCTCCCACAGTTTCTTCGACTGTAAAATGGGGTTTATAATAATACCTATATGGATAGAGCACCAGGCCTGGAGTCGGGAGGACCTGGGTCAAATCTGGCCTCAGACACTTTTTAGCTGTGTGACCCTGGGCAAGTCACTTAAAACCAATTGCCTAGCCCTTGACCTTCTATCTTAGAATTGTTCCTAAAAAGAATGGGTTTTAAAAAGTAATAATAATAATAATAATACCTACATCCCAGAGCTGTTGTGAGCATCAAATGATATATGTGTAAAATGTCTAGCACAATGCCTGACACAGAGTAGGTGCTTTAAAAATATTTCTTTCTTTCTTTTTTTTTTTCCTTTCCCTGGGCCTAACAGGGGCCTAATGTTTTTAGTGAGAAGTAGCATAAAAGGCAGCACTGAAGACTAGATAAAAAGATAACTGGATCAGTTGTGAGAGTGAGTAATAACAGGCGGCCAATCTGAGTGCTGTCCAGGTGTCCCCAAATATGCCAGAGGAAGACTTCCTGGGCAGTAGCCAGATGCTTAGACTAGAGTTCCACAAGATGAGATGGCAGAGACGGTTGCAGTCTGCACCAGTGGAGGGAGGACTCCCAAGGATGAGATTGCACATCCATCAAAGTAGGCATGGCCTAAATCAAGAGATGAACAATACTGCCTTGCATTGCCCAGGGCTCCATCAAACAGATCTTATTTCTGCCCAAATTACTCATAATTACTTCATGTCTCTGCTAAACTGTGCCCGAGGGACAAAGATGCCACTACAAACTGACATTTATATAGCTTGATTCAAGGTTTGCAAAGCACTTTAATAATGAAAAATCATTTATTAAGCTCATGGTATATGACAGGCAACTCTCCTAAGCACCAAGGCCTGCAGTTTGGTAGAGCAGGAGGAGCTTTGGTTCTGGGGTCAGCAAGCCTGAGTTCAAATCCCACATTTGGCAGTTACTTACTTGTGTGATCTTGGGCAACTCAATGAATTTCTCTGGGTCTTAGTTTTGTCACCTATAAATGGAAGGAGCTGGATTAGATGATTTCTGAGGCTCCTCTTAGCTCTATAGCTAAGATTTTATGAAACAAAACTTTTTGGTTGCAGGGCCAATTTATATTCTTATTGCCAAAGAAATTTAATTTATGTGGATTATATCTATCAGTATTTGCCAGATCAGGAAATACAAGGTTTTAGTATTACAATGAAAATACTTTTGACCTCACAGACCCCTTGAAAGTCTTGGGAACTCTCAGGGTATTTTGAGAAATGCTGACCTAGATCACCTCTGAAAATCCTTTCTAATGTTGTTGTTCAGTCACGTTTAACTCTTTGTGACCCCATTTGGGGTTTTCTTGGCAAAGATACTAGAGTGGTTTGTCATTTCCTTCTCCAGCTCATTTTCCATATGAGGAAATGGAGGCAAAGGAGGTTAAGTGACTTGCCCAGGGTCACATATTGTAGAAATGATAAGTAAGGTAATGGAAGATACCAGGGATATTATAATAGATCTAAATGATTGTGGATACACACACTGGGGTTTAGGAGAGACTGGACCAGCATGGAAAGACCAGTTTACTGGATTCACACAGGAATGGCAGTTGGTCTTAACTGTCACTCAGCTTCCCCTAGGCCAGAGTCTAGAAACAAGCAGGCAAGGTAAAAGGGGCTTAACAGCTTTAATTATGTTTGACTAAAAGGTGGGATAGGGATGTCTACTCTAAAACCTTAAAACCTAATGACAAAACCCCCAGGGAAAGGGGAGGATTTCCCTGTACTAACTTAGTGACCTAAACAGAGGGCCCAAGGAGCTGTAATGGAGTCTCTGGGTGACTGCCTCAGACCTGGTCCTGCCAGGCTTGAGCACAGCTAAGGGCTGATGTGGCTTTGGGGTTCTCACTGCAATCCACCAATGATCTCTGGATGCCAAGAGCCAAGGTGGTCTCAGGTACCAAGTTGAGAGGGTGTGCTTGAGACGCTATCCACCGGATCTCAAACTTCTCCTCTTCCCTTGGTGCAGCACTGAAGATCTTGACCTCTTTGCTAGATGCCACCACCACACAGGATCCCAGGGAAATCAGGATACAGGGGGTGTCCTTTACTCTGAGGTCTCCCAGGGCTAACCACAGTTTGTGCTAACCCCTAATGGAGTCCCTCTCAGAGCAGAAGTCACTTCTTCCTGCTCCTTCATTCTATCATAGAATTCTCCAGCTCCAGCCTTTCCTGCTAGATAAACCTTAATTCTTAATTAATAACTACCTAATCTTCCTCACAACAATATTTAGTAAGTATCAGAAGCCAGAGCTAAATTCAGAAAGACGAGGTCTGACACCACATCCACTGCACCACCTAAACAACAATAGATTCAGTCATTTAAAACAAGTACTTCCTCTCTGCCTCAGTGCTTTCCAGAGGAGACATTATTAAGCAACTGAAAAAAAAAGAGTACTAAGGCAATTAATTAAAATTAGGAACAGCCTTGCCTTTGGCATAGTTAACAGGCTAGAGTTTAGAATTCATCTAGTTCAACTATCCCATTTTATCGGTGAGAAAACTGAGACCCAGATGCCATGTGACTTTGCCAGGATGAGAGTGGCAAGGGCCAAGATTCAAATTCTCTGATAAACCTATCCCTCTTCTCACTATGTCACATTACTATTCCCATTCTTGACCAGCTTCCTGAAACAGACAGCTAGCATCATACAGAAGACTGGCTCCAGAGTGAACAAGTTTATGCCTGCAAGTAGGGCCCTGTGGTAAGGGATGTGGGTAGTAGGTGTGATTGTCAGCGGACTTAAAAACCCCAATGATTTTCATGGCTATAATTACTAAAGTTTTCAAAGCAATCAAAGCCTGAATTTCTCCTTGAAGAATAAGGAAAACCAAATGCCGGCCAAGAAAATTCTGTTTGCTTGGGTTGCATTTGTACCATGAATGGGCAAAGTTGGGGAGAAAAGAAAAAACCTAAATGGTTCACTCACGAAAGGACCAGCTTTGGAGTCCAGAATCTTTTGTTCACCCTAAAGGACATCTGATAAAGGGATCAGATTGTGAAAAGAAATCCTGTAATTCCTGTTTCACATACTTTTGGGGGGAATAGCTATTAAGTGAGTGGGACAGAGATTGGGTGGATATGGTGTGCCACCCAGTCACCCCTCCATCCTCTATTTCAATAGGTTATCAAAGCCTGTCTATTTCACCTTTGTGACGTCTCCCCAATAGGCACCCTTCTCCCCTCTGACACTGCCACCCCTCTAGTGCAGACCCTCATCTCCATTCCTGGCTTAGTGCAAGAGCTGCTGGTGGGTCTATTTACCTTGTCTTCCCCCTTTCCAATCCATCCTCCATTCTGCCACTAAAGTGATTTTTTTTCAAAAGTATAGATCTGTCTGTGCCACCTCCTCCCACTGCCCCGCTCACCTCAATAAACTCCAGTGACTTCTCATGACCTCCAGGATCAAATACAAACATCTTTTGTTTGACAACCAAAGCCCTTCACAACCCAGCTGCCTCCTACCTTTGCAGTCTTCTTATATATTACTCCCTGACAAGTACTCTTTGATCCAGTGACACTGGCCTCCTCTGTCCCATGAACAAGACACTCCATCTCCCCACTCCAGGCATTTTCTCTGGCTGTCCCTTTTGTCTGGAATGCTTCCCTTTTTCATCCCCACCTACTGACTTCTCTGGTTTCCTTTAAGTAGCACCTAAAATGACACCTTTTATAGGAAGCTTTCCCCAAACCCTCTGAATTCTAGGACCTTCCCTCTGGTGATTATTTTCCATTTATTTTGTATATGGATTGCTTTGTATATATTTGTTTGCATGACGTTTCCCTCACTAGATTGTGAGCTCTTTGAGATTAGCGACTGTCTTTTGCCGCTTTTTGCATCCTCAGAGCTTAGCACAGTGACTGACACACAGTAGGTATTTAATAAATATTGATGGGTTGATTAATGTCAACAAACATTGATTAAATTCCAACTGGGTACACCACCTAATTAAATTACTTTGACCACAAGAGACCATGAAATGGAAAATTCCCAAAATTTTTTTGGGATAGCAAAGGAAGGAACCATGGATTTGCTCATTTTTTTTTTAAACACTGGTATTGCACATAGTTGGAGCTCAGTAGGTAGTATAATGAAAAAGAGTACTGGCTTTATTGTCAGAAGACCTAGGTTCATGACCTCCCTCTATTATTATCTGTGTCATCTTGGGCAAATCATATTACCCTCCGGCCTTTAGTTTCTATATCTAAAAAACAAAGAAGATGACCTAAAATTACCTTCCTAGAGTTAAATGTATGATTTAGTTATCCTAACAATATTTGGGGGAATGGGAAACAATTTTAAGTGCTTAAAAGACCCTTAGAAAATGATCAGTGAAGATTTTTCTCTCTTTGTACAGAATGCCAGGAATGTGCAGATACAGTGGACCAATAGCTGCTTTGATTGCAAACTCTCTAAATTTCTACCAGCCTTGGTGCCTATTTCTTGCACCACTTTTCTTTTTTCATATCATGTGGAATATTTTGTGTTCCACCAAATATTTTTCACTTTGTTTAGTACTTGTAACTTTATGTGAAAAAATGATGGGAGAGTTAGCGAATACTGTCGAGCTCCTTATCCCTGGGGGCTCTTGGCTCTTTTAGCAGTTTCTATGAGGATTCTAGTACTCTTCCAAAACAAAAGCAAAGATCTAGGAGATACTGTATAGTTCTGAATTAATCTATATAATTAAGTCTCTCCTCAGTAATTTGTAGAGATTATAGTCCTTACTGAAAAAGGTCATCTGCTCAATTTTTACTAAATTTACGTAAAGGTTATTGTGTTTTCAAGGGGTAAGAGAGTGCAGATACCAAATCAGATGTTTTTTAAAACATGGAGTTACTGTGATGGCTAATTCTCAAATTCCAGGGGCGAAGAAGTACATTGCTATCTATCTTCTAAAGGAGACCAACCCATGATTGCACCTCAGAATCCGTACTGATACGTCTGCTTTTTCTTATGGCCCCCTTTTGCCTCTGTGTGTTGTCTCCTGGCAGTCAAATTGTTTTGTTCCCTTCCCAATTTGGAATACTGGTTCCATTTTAGAAATGAAAACAGGTTACACATAAACACCCTAGCATTGCCAATGAATCCACCCCCTCACTGCTTAAAGCTATTTTCTAATCAAAACTCATTCAAGATGAATCCACCAGCAGTTGGTGGCCATGAAATCTCAATTCCTGTAGCGTGCGTAAAGGCAGAGAGCTAAAAGTCTCTTTGGAATCCAGACCCAAGTTGTCAATGGAGTCAACTAGTGAAGATGCACTTATTTAAATGCCTTGTCTGTGGCAGGCTCTGTATTAAGCAACGTTGCTATAAAGAAAAGCAAAAACATAAAAACTCCAAAAAAATACCTCCCAAATCCCTACTCTCAAGGAGCTTACAGTCTATGAAACCACATGCAGTTAAGTGCAAACAAGAATACAATCAACAAAAGGAAGGCACTAGCATTAAGGGGAATTGGGAAAAGCTTCTTATAGGTAGAATTTTAGTTGGAATTTGAAGGAATTCAGGAAATGGAGACAAGTAAGCAGAGTATTCCAGGTACAGAGGACAGCAAGTGAAAATGTGTGGAATTAGGTAGGAGATGGAGTATTGTGTACAGGAAAATGGCATGGACACGAGCGTTGTTACTGGACTGAAGTAAGTGAAAGAGAGTAAGGTGTAAGACTGAAAAGGCAGGAACACAGCCAGGCAAGCTAAAAAGGGGTTTTACAAGGTAGAGGATTTTATATTTGATCCTAAAAGGTGATAGGGAACTGCTGGAATTTATTGAATGACGTAGTCAGGCTTCACTTTAAGATGAATTTGACAGCTGAATGGAGAATGGACTAGAGTGGAGGCAGAGAGACCAACACCTTGAAGACAAAGTGCCATGAAGACTTGTCACATGAGGGTGATAACATGGTAGCCTTCCTTAGAAGAAGCAGGAAAGATACTAGAATTAAAATTGAAATCAGAGATGCTTTACTCCTTCCACATGTAGATCTCAGAGGAAATGTCCATCTGCCCTTCTCTTCCCAGGTAGGAGAATTTCAGTGTTCCATACCCCATTCCCTAACTTAAACTGCTGGGCTGAGTCACTCTCCTAAATTCAGTTCTTCAAAGCTGATCCCTTTGCTTCTCTACTCTTATAAACAGGCTGCCCTTCCTCAGCTAAGACCTAGTGAGTCTTTTGGCCATCTACCACAGGAATTCCCAACTGGAACCATGGAGAAAAGACTATGCTTAGGTAGAATTATGGGTTACAACTTTTGCCAATGGTCACCAAACCCTTTATTTAGAGGAACAGAAAAATATGGTTAGGGTCCATTATCAGGCAGAGAATAAATTACAAAGTTAGAAGACCCTCCTTAACAATTACAGGCACAAACCAGTGTCCTCCATAATATCCAGATTTCAAGTTATGGCACTTTCTACCAAGTAAGGAAGGCTTTCAGTACAATCCCAGGTAAGGACTAAAATGTGGACCCATTCTAGCTAAGTATGAAGAGGTTCCATATCAGAAAATTGATAACTAATTAATTCATTGCTTATGATTACTTCTTTCACAGCTTAAATTAGATACCCCAAAGTACTGTTATTTAAAAAAAAACATTTTTTTAAACCCAACCTTCCATCTTAGAATCAATACTGTGTATTGGTTCCAAGGCAGAAGAGCAGTAAAGGCTATGTAATGGGATTAGGTGACTTGCCCAGGGTCACACAGCTAGAAAGACCAGATTTGAACTTAGGACCTCTGCTCTTTATGCCTGGCTCTCAATCCACTGAGCCACCCAGCTGCCCCCAATACTGTTTGTTTTTTTTAAAGACCAGACTTGTAATTTTATTAATATCTGCAATGCCCTGCTCTGTAACAAAGTCTGATGAGAAAGTTCCTGTTGAGATCTCTTTATCATCTCTGATAATCTGATAAGGACAGTTTAGTTGATAAGGAAATAAGAACGGGATAAGGGAGTTGTCTTTTACCTCATGCTTCTAGCTCTGGCTCCAGGAGCACGAGTTTATTACATATATTTCAAGACTCATTTCACACAGAAGAACCCCCCCAAAACTTTGCAGATGTGCAGAAGTTACAAATTATGTCACATCAAAACACAAAACATTGACTTCAGAATAGACCAAGGTCAAGGCTGAATTTTGACTGGCTTCTTATCAGGAAGCCAAGTTGGGGAGTATCCCTCTCAGGGTCGAATTGCCCCCCCCCGCTAAGATTTTGGCCTTGGCTATACCAGGCAGCAGCATTCCTGGTCAAAGGGGAACAGTGTTAACCCTTTAAATTCAGGTTTGCTAGGAACTTAAAGCTTTTCAATAAGGCCACAATACTTTTCAACAAGAAATCACAAGGATCACAAAAGGGGTCAAAAGAGGAGTCTCAGATTTTTATTTCTTCTCTTATTGGCTTCCCACAAGTTCCCTGGTATCACTAAGAGGCACAATGACTTGCTCAAGGTAACATACTAATGTGTCAGAGTCAGGACTTGAATTCAAGTCTCCAACTGTGAAGTAGGTTTTCTATCCACCATGCCACATTTTACTGCTTAAAAACCTAACTTACGACTACAATCGCTAAACCCCTTGAATGAAATGTATTGAAAAGGGTACTAACATTTTAAAATACACTCTTTCTCTCTAGGTAGAACCAAATTTGGTCTGAGGCAAGTTTAAGAAGATATTTCAAGACACAACCTAACTTAGCCTTGGGATGAGTCGGCTTTAGACTAAGAACAACAGGGATCATCCTAGAGTGGATATTAAGTCAGAATCGGGGATGACCAACAGATTCGGCCACCTTTGCTTTAACAGGGTTGAATCTTTTTGATTCAAAATGAATGCATCACTTTAAAGGAATATCCAACAATCTTACTCTGATTTGGTTTCATGGCTTTGTTAATATTCTTTATGACTCTGTTAATAAAGAGGAGGCAAAGGGAGAGCTGGACAGATGATAAAATCATTTTGTACCTTTGTCCATTTCAGAGGTTACCATGGCCAAAAGTATTCATTTTCTGGTCATCAACCAGTTGGTGATTATATGCATGTATGTGTAGTCTGTATACATGTATATATTTATATGTTTATATATACAGACACATACATTTGTACAAATATTTATTTTTTGCTAATCATATGTAAAAACAGTTTTTAACATTCATTTTCTAAAATTTTGAATTCCAAATTCTCTCTCTCCCTCCCTCCCCTCTTCCTTCTCTGAGACAGTAAGCAATATGATCTAGGTTAAATATGTGTGAGGTAATAAACTTTTCCATACTAGTTAGGCTGTTTCTTGGACAATAAAAATATAGCCTGTGCCTGGGCCCATGCATAAAGCCTTTACAGTGTAGCCTTGCCTCTCTCTGGCTTATTTCCCTAATTCTCATTTGCAATGGTGGGGCTAGGGACTCAAAGGATGGCTATTTCTCCCATCAGGATCCTAGGGGTAATCATGAAGAATTGGGAGTTTTAGTCATGGAGTTTAGGAGCCCCCATGTAGTGTGCGCCCCATTGATTATCAGCCAAAGTTTATTGTTGTAGGAACATTTCCCCATAATGGAGGCACACTTTTCCTTATGTAAACAAGATCTCTGGGGAGAATAAGCTCCAGTGTCAGAGAGCTTTTGTGACTAAATGGTAAACTTACAACTCCTGATCACTAGAATGACATTCCCCTAAGATATAACTCTCTGCTAGGCTCTGAAAGGCCTAAAGCTTCATTTCCTTAGTGTGTCTAGGCTGTCCTTGTCTGCTCCTGACGCAGAAGCTATTGCCAGCTACTGCTGCTCTGTCGACATTCCTCTGAGCTCTAGCTGCTAGTGGAATCTCTCTAATGGCACTGACAGATAATTCTTCTGAGCTCACACAGTTGCCTCTGGTGGGGGAAGGTTTCTGTCTTCTCTAAAGCCTCATGCAGCCTGACAGATAATGTTCAATTTATCACAAAATATTTCCTAGGTGGCATCATCTGCTTTCATCCAAAGACCTTCCTTCCTCTCAAAATAATTTAGAACTTATTTTATAATGTTTAGTGATTCAATCAACCCATGGCTGGGTTTTGATTATTAATGTGCTTATATTCATTGGGGTGAGAGTTTCTATCCCCATCCTTGTGTTGTTAAAGACTCAACTTGTAAACAAAGTAAAGGTACTTTAAAAACAAAGTGTTGGAGAACCCTGGGGATACCTTCATGTCATGATGAAGCATGAAAGCAATACTACTATGGGAGAAAACGAAGAGTGTCAAAGGTTGGTAGATGGCTCAGATGCCTCTTTTCTATAAATCATTCATCTTTTTTCATAAGAAAAAAGTTGAAGAGTACATAGCAAAATTCAAATGACAGAGTAAAAACAAATTTGACTACATTTTAACAGACAGGAAATGACTGTTTACAGACATAGTAGTCATTTCAGATTACACTGTCTGTACTGTCAGATCATTGACTGGTTAGAGCAAGGTCAGAGTAAATATCAAATTAGCAGAAAGGATAAATCTGACATGAAGACATGGCATGCAATTATAGTAGCCCTATCCTGATTCATTCAAACAAACTGTGAACTCACAAAAAGGAGAAATATACAAAAGTAAAATGTGATCACCATTTTTTGGAGGTTTAACCAAAACAAAAATAACAAAAAGTTATTACAATGATGAGACTGAAATAGATCTGAAATCATTTTAGCCAGCAAACATTTCAGCTCTTTGCTAGAAAGACAACAAAACCACAAGAAATTAAGGGCAACATCAGTTTTGAGTACAAGCTCATTTGTTAAACACATTTTGAAGGACACTGGGGGAGTGCAAATGGTAGTGCAATAAAAAAAACTGAATAATTTGAAATGAAAAAAAGTTAATGTGAGATCTATCAAAGCCAGATTCTCTAGAGCATTTGCAGATAAAAGCAAGAAAACAAAAACAACAACAAGGAAACAAGAAAACAAAAAAAGAAATGGATTGTTTTCTAGTGGTGGTGTTTTTTATAGCAATTTGTCTCCATGAAGGACAATAATGGAACCATCACCACTGGACTCTGCCATCACAGGACCCAATATATTGTGTAATAAAGTAATACAAGGGAACACAAGGAAATAAAAGCTAAATCAGCACTTGTTAGATTTATTATGATTTGCATGGATTGGACAAGATGGTCCTTGAGGTCTCCTGTTCAAATTATTTTTGTTGTGTCCAACTCCTTGCAACCCTGCTTGGAGTTTTCTTGACAGAGATACTAGAGGGCTCTGTCATTTCCTTCTCCATCTCATTTTACAGATGAGGAAACTAAAGCCATCAGGGTTAACAATAGGGTTGCTTAGGGTCACACAGTTAGTGTCTGAGGCCAAATTTGAACTCCAGTCTTCTTGACTCCTGGCCTGGTGCTTTATCCATAGCACCACCTAAGCACTCTTTTGATGTTTCCTCTAACATTCAAATTCTGTGAATCTGTGAAGTTAGTGGTCAAATGCACACAGAATTCCATGCTGAAACTGCTACAACTTTTTGAGACATTGAAACTGTTTTTCAAGATATCTCAAGTGGGAAAGTTGCCAAAAAAAGAAAAATATCTCAATGTTTCTACCAAAGTTGAAACATTTTTCAATGATACAAGGTGTCAGATAGGGTCTGACCAAAATGGAGTATATATAATAGCAGGATTATCACCTCCAGTGTACTGGATACTGGGCTGTTGAGTGAAGAAGTGAAGACATTGGGTGGGTGGGTGTCTGTATGTGTGTGGGCCCATGGTTCTGAAAAGATGGCATATGGAAGGATTCTATTCTTGTCCCTGGATAGCAGATTTAGAATCCATGTAAGAAAACCGTAATTGCTCAACCATAGAATGGACTGCTTTGGGAGATGGTGAATTTCTCTTCATTGGAAGCCTTTAACTGAATTCTAGATGTCTCCTTTCTGGGGATGTTCTGAAGGAGTTTTGCTCAGTTATGCTCAGGTTGGATCAGATGGTCTCAAGTCCTTTCCAACTCAGAAATTCCGTAACCTGCTTTTCTATGATCATGCTGATTCATAGTGATCATCGCTTGCCTTTCTAAATGCTCACAAACCCTCCCTTTAATAAGATGCCATGTAATTTTGTATGAACAGAATTTATGATAATAAGCTTAATGTTTGCCTTCTTCTCATTTCTAGAATTGGAACATTTATGTTTTTCCAGGATTGTAACACCTTTCCCAATAGCCATAGTCTTTCAGAAATCAGTAATGGCTACTTAATAATCACACTTAGCAATTCCCAGGAATGGAGTCATCTGACACTGAGCTCACCAAGAGCTAATTTCTATTTTGCCATTTTCATATTTATCTTGGCTCTCACTCAACTTCTTGTTTGCCATTTTGTTCTACTATTTCTATCTGGAAATCATTCTTCTTGATAAAGAAAACAAATGTAAGTTGAGGGTGAGGCATTCCATTCCCCCACATCAATTAATGTAAGCACAGAAGGACGAAACACCTAAATTGAAGCAGTTAATCAATGGGTCCAAATTGTGACTTTTATAACTCCCTTCCAATTTGTGAAATGGTCCATTAGCAACTTGAGAGAGCTTTGGTCACTGGATAAAGATAAATAATACACAGAAAACATCTTGTGATTGGTTGAGAGAATTATTCTTTATAGCCTTATTTATAGAAATGGCAAGTCAAGAGTCCACTAGTCTAGTGCTAAAACAGTTTCAGTTTGGAATTTGTCAGATTGAGTTGGGGTCAATGGAAGGGGGAAAAGGTACCTGAGAGAATGAATTGCTCTGGGATCAGGGTTGGAGAGGGGTGAGTCTTTTAGAATTTTTCTTCATTTCCTGGCTTCCTCCTCATATTACTGATTGTTACTAGGGAGTCTGGGCCAGTAGAAGCAATGCATCCAGGTAGGAGGTGAGAGATACACTAAAGGCAGACAAATTCAAAGATGTCACCTGAAAGTGGTGATGGTGGGGGGTGTCAAAGAAAGAATGTGATTATTTACAGCAGAAAAATGTTGATGGACTCAAGAAAGGATTTCCAATTCCAGGAATTACTAATTATGGCTCCTGTTACATGTGCTGACCACATGTGTGCCTCATTGCCACTGTATTCTAAGTTTGGGCTCATTCTTTCCATGGATGCTCTATTTGTGGGAGAGTGTGCCCCAGATTTTAGAAAGAAATGATTTCTACCAACTGTTCTTGGTTCTTAATGGGAAGCATACTAGTGGGGGCTTATAAGACATAGTGTTTGAAATACCATCCCATAGGTTACCTCTAGGACTGTTATTAGCTGTACTTTTGGGGATCCAACCTTTAAATCTGAACACAAGTTGGAGGAGACAGTACATAAGCAAAATGAGTTGAGTAGTTCTTTCTTCTGTCATTGGTTTTTATTCCATCTTTCCCAAGCTTAGGTCTTATTCCTTTCTTTTCTTGTCCCCAAAATAGCAACAATACCACCACCACCAAAAACTAATATGGTCACAACAGACCCAGCCTATTTTGTTGCCTTTGGCATTCATCAACAATCTCAGTTCAGCATGAGCTTTAAAGTTTCTGATACTTTTCTTATGCAGTGCCACATTTTATAGTCATCCTTTGCCCTTCCTTGCTCCCCTACCTTTCATGTCTTTTGGTAGCTCCCTTTTCCTTCCTCATTGGAAATTTGTTTGCTTTTGCCCCAGAACACTATAAAATTTTTCTAGTGAAATTCAACGCAATGCAAAATAAGAACAACGTGAACCAAACCCAGCCACAACCACCAATTCTATTGTCCAGACCGAGGTACAGCTGGGCATGAATTTCATTGAGTTCATTAATCACAATATTTGCCTTAGTCAGATACTACAGATGGAAAAGAACTCAAGCCTAGAACTGACTAGTGGAAGAAGATTGGTCTGCATCACATTTGGGAAACTATACAGTGTTTTCAATCATCCCAGACTTCTAGATGCCACAAAAGTCCATTTTTTGATCACCAGTATGCTACTAACTATGAAATATGGCTGCAAATCACGGAATCACAACTTTGGAAAAATAAAGTCTAAGTATTTCAAAGGGCATTGAACTATGGAAGCCTCAAGGCTCCTCCCTTTTCTTGTATTTTGACAATGACTTTCTTGAGGTAATAGTCCTGATTTTTATTTTTTTAAAATGGGACTTGGAAAAGTAAGTTTAAAGATAGGAATTTCAGGTAAGGAAATAAGGGAAGAAGGCAATATGGCACACCAATGAGAGAAATATTTTAGAGTAAGCAGAGGCCTAATTGTCCTATTGAGACCATACCACCTACCCAGAGCTAGTTTTGAAGATCAGGGACTAAAGATGAAAGAGGTATATTTCAGTGACATAAACAAACAAGGACTGTGTGTATAGTATGTGATATAATTACCCCAAACTGTCAACAAAAGATTAAAAGTCATTACCTCATTTTTAAGTAGTCTGTTTATTTTCAAATAAATGAAACTGCCCCATGTCAAACCTTATTTTATTTTATTTTTTAAAAAGTCAACAGTTGAACCAAAGTGTAATTCTCCCATTTCACTTTCTGGTTCTGTGTCAAGCAGCCTTGAATCATGAAACTGAGTTTATATATATATATACAAATATGTGTATATGTCTACATATGTATGTATTTCCCTCATTAAAAAAGTTATATAATAAACACACAAATTCTCTGTGAACTAATTTACTTTTTACACTCTACTGTACATGCATGCAGCATATCTTAATGTTTATGTAGTATTGTGCAACCCAGGAAGATGTGAATTCATAACCAAAGGGCTAAGAGATATTAATTTTTTAAAATAACAAACAGGATTATGTACATACAGAGCTTTTATATTCCAGCTGTGTTCAAATTTGCTTTTAAAAAATATAAACACGTAAACCTATTTTGAAATGCCACTGATCATTACTTCTTCATTTTTTCAACTGGAAAAGCATCAGGAACCTTGCAAATGCTGAAATCATTTGCCCTCTGGATGATACTTCCTCTTTGCTACTTAGCCATATGATTTAATGGCATTCGTTCATACCCTAGGATTGGGCAATGTTGGTCACCACAGTACATCTGGGGGTTTGTCACAGTGATACTTTCTACATTAGGGAAGATTTTTATTTAGTCTTGGGTAAATCAATGAATTTGGCCAACCCTAGGAACCTGCCTTTGGGGATGGCAGAAATCTTGGACCAGGATGCAAGCCTGGGAAACACAGAAGGAAAGGTCACTCTCTATTGTGCCCAGGCTAGCCCTCTTATCTGAGAAGGCATAGTGTAATTGTAATAATGATTTAGGGCATGGAAAAAAATATAAAATGGGCACAGGGAAAGGATGCTGCTCCATCGTCATCCTGAACGTCCAAGAACTTCTGTTCAGAATCTAGGTATCTTCTTCTTTGTGTAGATAGAGAAGGGAAAAGGAGAAAGAAATCTAAGGGGCTGATGAGAGTATGAACAAGTTCTCACCAGGCTTTCTTCCTGGAGAATGAGGAATGAAAGGGATAAAAAAGAGGTGTAGGATAGAATTTAAGGGGTGCATCAGAACCCCAAAGAAGGCAGGGCCAGTCAGCATCTTGACAGGTATCCAAATGACTTGCATTTGAGAAAAACAAATCCTTCCCTCCCCTCCCCAAACACACTGCACAGCAGATAACTTTTCAGTAGTTCTTAGCAGCAAAAATGTGAAGAAAGAAAGAAAAGTCTTCCTTCTTGGTACTTGGAGCTCTCCAGGTTACAATACCGAAGGGTGTCAGCTGATATTCCTTGGTCTGTTCATCCCTCAGAGACCATCAGACTTAAATTCCATAAGAATTACCTTCTTTTTCGCATACCAGCTTCAAGCCTTCCCAGCTCTTCATAGGACTGGTAGAAAGTGTCAAACTCTCTGGCCCCCCAGCCTCTCCAGACAGCCAGGCACCATTCCATGTTTTCCTGTTCAAAGCAGCACACAACCGTGTCCTTTGCTACAACAGCGGCTTCAACCAGCGTCCTGGGGAATCAAAGGACAGACCTTGAGAATGGAGGTAGAACTCGTCTAAGAAAACATATGGCATCACGAGACGAGGACGCAGACAGAAGCTTCATTTTATAGTATTTTGTGTGCATGTTTAGAATGAAATACTGAAAAGGTGAACAGTTGCAGCATTATAACCTTTCATGACTAATATATTGGAAATGTATATAAATATGTGCACAAATATCTTGTATGTATTTATATATATATATATATACACACACACGTATAAATTATGGCATATATATGTGTGTGTGTATATATATATATATATATATACACACACACACATATATATCTCTCATAAAAGTTTACAGAGACCTCTTATTGCAGCCCTATGGGGTAGCCAGTGCCAAGTTAGTTATCACTTTTATACATAAGGAAGCCTGAGACTCAGAGTAGAATGATGATTTACTCGTTATTACACAATGAATTAGTTAATAGAGGGTTGTTATGTGCCAGGTGCCAAAAATACAAAGACTAAAATGAAACTGTGCCAACCCTCTTGGAGCTTACATTCTCTCAGATGNATGTTTAGAATGAAATACTGAAAAGGTGAACAGTTGCAGCATTATAACCTTTCATGACTAATATATTGGAAATGTATATAAATATGTGCACAAATATCTTGTATGTATTTATATATATATACACACACACGTATAAATTATGGCATATATATGTGTGTGTGTGTGTATATATATATATATATACACACACACACATATATATATATAAATAAAAAACTCAAACTAACTCTTAGGGCAAAACTAGCTCCTTAAATGTGTGTATATACACACATACATATTTTTTCTACATATATCATAAAAATAATATATAATATTGTCCAGATATAATATGGGTGGCTGGTAGTTCAGTGGATAGAGTACTGGACATGAAGTAAGGAAGACACCTCTTCCTGAGTGAAAATCTGGCCTCAGACACTTACTAGTTTTATGACTCTGGGCAAGTCACTTAACCCTGTTTACCTCAGTTCCTCATCTACAAAATGAGCTGGAGAGGAAAATGGCAAACCGTTCTGGCATCTTTGCCAAGAAAACTCCAAACAGGGCTGCAAAGACTAGGACATAACTGAATGACAGAAGAACAACAACAAAATATATGTATGCAAACTACACATACATGCATGTATGTCTATATGTATATTATATGGCCATAATGCCTTGTAACAGCATAAAATTGGGGTCAAGAGAGACAATCTAGGGCATGGTTTTTATTGGGTTTTTTTTAAACCCTCATCTTCTGCCTTATTGGTTCCAAGGCAGAAGATGAGGGTTTAAAAAAAAAAAAAGGTCACATAGCTAGGAAGTGTCTGAGGCCCGATTTGGACTCGGGACCTCCTGTCCCTAGTTCTGGCTCTCAATCTACTGAGCCCCCCAGGTCCCCCCCCCCCATGGTTTTTATTCTTAATGAACTGAATCTTGGTAATTTTAGAGATGCGAGTTAGAAAAGGCATTTTCCTTAAGCCAATCAATACCCCTAAAGTGATGGGACAATACCATCAAATTCCTGATTCTCTGCTTATGGATTAGCAATTTTCACATTTCAGGCTGACTCCATGCTGCCAGGCAAAACACTTTTAGATCTCTTACCTCTTTGTCCTCCGGGATGGAGTATAGGTACACATTTCTATGTAATTTAAATTATACAGAAATATATGATACACATATATAGTATGCTAAGGTGCATAGTAGATGAAGTGCAGAGCTAGAATCAGGAAGACCTGAGTTCAAATATGACCTCAAACACTTACTAGTTGTGTGACCCTGGGGAGGTCACTTAAGCTTGTTGGCCTTAGTTTCCAAATTTGTAAAATGAGCTGGAGAAGGAAATGGCAAACCACTCCAGTATCTTTGCCAAGAAAATCTCAAATGAGGTCACAAAGAGTTGGATATGACCAAAATGACTGAATACATAACACAAATATGCACATGCATATGTATGTATATAAATATATACCTTTTTCTATTATAGGCATACCTTTTTCTACTACACTTTACAGATACTGAAGGGTTTTTTTAGTTGAAAGTTTGTGGCATTCCTGAGTTGAGTAAATCTATCAGCACCATTTTCCCAACAGCATGTGGTCACATTGTGTCTCTGTGACACATTTTTGTAATTCTTGCAATCTTTCAGACTTTTTCATTATTATTATATCTGTTATGGTGATCTGTGATGAGTGATCTTCAATGTAATTACCGTAATTTTCTTGGCTACCAATGGACCACACCAATATAAGATAGAAAATGTAATGAATACTTGGTGTGTGCTCTGATTGCTCCACCAACTGGCCATACCCTGTCCCTCTCCTCCTCCTCCTATTCCTTGAGACCCACCAATATTGAAATCAGGCCTGTTAATAACCCTATAACAGCCTCTAAGTGTTCAAGTGAAAGGAAGAGTCAAACCAATGTGGCAAACTTCACTGTCACCTTATTTTAAGAGATGGTCACAGCCATCCCAACCCTTAGGAAATGCCATCCTGATTAGTCAGCATCGAGGCAAGACCTTCCTTGCAAGACAAAATAATTATAACCTGATGAAGGCTCATAGATGATGGTCAGCATTTCTAAGCAATAAATATATTTTTTTTAACCCTTGTACTTCGGTGTATTGTCTCATAGGTGGAAGATTGGTAAGGGTGGGCAATGGGGGTCAAGTGACTTGCCCAGGGTCACACAGCTGGGAAATGGCTGAGGCCAGATTTGAACCCAGGACCTCCTGTCTCTAGGCCTGACTCTCACTCCACTGAGCTACCCAGCTGCCCCCAATAAATATTTTTTAAATTAAGGCATGTACATTGTTTTCATAGAGATAATACTACAGCACACTTAATAGACTATACCATAATGTAAATATAACTTTTATATGCACTGGGGAAAAATTTGTGTGACTTGCTTTACTGCAATATGTAATTTATTGGGGGGGGGGTCTGGAATCAAACCCACGATAACTCTGAGGGATGCCAGTATATATTAAAATATACATATTGGACTATATTCTTTGTTTTCATTTGTATATGGAGCTTCAGGTGAGAAACCCCCTTGATCAACGTTGACGGGCACATTCACTGAACTTTTGGTCTCTGAGAGTTGCCCTGGGCATTGTGAAGTTAAATGTTTTATTCAGAATCTTAGAAGCAGAGACAAAACTTGGACTTAAACATTCATAATTCAGAGGCCAGCTCTGTACCCATTGCTTCATTATTGCCTCTTGAAAGACTGTATTAAAGCTGGCCTATGCCACATGTAACTGGGCGGATAAAATCTACTACAAAAATTATAATGCAGTTTGGAACGAAATGTAAATGACTTTGGGATTCTGCCTAGTTTGGGTCCATTGTGCAGCTGACTGTCAGAGAAGCATGGTTCAATGAAAAGAGTATTGAACCTGAGAGTCAAGAAAAATGGGTTTGAGTCTTTTGATTACTTACTAAATGTCCGACTTTGAGTCTCGGTTTCATCATTTAAAGAAATGAAAAGGTCAGATGAGAAAAATTTTAAAGCCCTTTAAAGTTCTAAATAATGATGATCTTCCTTTGAGAATGGTGTCAGGGGGGTTAAAGTTCATAATGAACTAAGACTGTTGAGGAAATACAGAATGACAAATACTGTTTGTTATCAGGGAAAGAAGTGGTTAAAGGATGATAGAAGATGAAATGTTGTTTGAGATAAATATCAATTGATGTCAGGGAGAAGGCAGATCTGCTCAGTTTATTTTGCTTTTGCATGTTCTGATGAGTAAAATTATTTTTGTCTAGGAAAGACAGATAAGTGAGGAGATAGTAAGAGAGCAACTAGCTATTATTGCAGAGTCCAAGTCACCAGGTACAGGTGAATTACATCCTAGGATACACCAAAAACAAAATGGCAGATGCAGTTCCTGGGTCCCTATCTGTAATCCTCTGAAAGACTATGAAAATGAAAGAGGCATCACAAACTTCAAGAAGGCCAAATATCCTAAAGAACTGGAGAGAACAAGACCTACAAACTGTAGGCCAGTGAATCTGACTTTGATTATTGACAAAATTCTAGAATAGATTATTTAAAGGATGCTACAATAATGCTTAGAAAAGGAGGCAGAGATCACAGAGCTAGCATATCTGCATCAAAAACAGGTCATGCAGGGGGCAGCTAAGTGGCTTACAGGATTGAGAGAGAGTAAAGCCTAAAGACTGGAGGTTCTGGGTTCAAAATTGGCCTCAGACTCCTCCTAGCTGTGTGACTCTGGGCAAGTCATTTAACTCCCATTGCCTAGCCCTTGCTACTCTTTTGCCTTGGAACCAACACATAATATTGATTCTAAGATGGAAGATGGGGGTTTAAAACAAAGACAAATTATCTTCTCTCCCCCCTCGCAGAGATGGTAAGCAATTTGATCTGGATTATACATGTATTATCATGTAAAACATACTTCCATATTGGTCATTATTATAAAAGCACAGCCATATAAACCACCCCCCAAATAAAAACATAAATTAATGTGAAAAATAGTATGCTTTGATCTTGCATCGGACCCTAACAGTTCTTTCACAATTGATTATTGCATAATATTGCTTTTGTTGTGTACAATGTTCTCCTGGTTCTGCTTATTTCACTTTGTATCAGTTCATGGAGATATTTCCAGCTTTTTCTGAAATCATCCTGCTTATCATTTCTTATAGCAAAATAGTGTTCCATCACTAACATATACCACACCACAATTTGTTCAGCATTCCCCAAATGAGAAACATCCCCTTAATTTCCAAATCTTTGCCACCACAAAAAGAGATGCTAGAAATATTTTTGTACAAGTAGGTCCTTTCCCCATTTTTATAATGTCTTTGATATATAGACCCAATAGTGATGTTACAGGATCAAAGGGCATGCAATTTTATCACCCTTTGGGCATAAAACTGCCCTCCAGAATGGTTAGATCAGTTCACAACTCCACCAGCAATACATTAGTGCCCCAATTATGCCACATCCCCTCCAACATTTCTCACTTTCCTTTACTGTCATATTGGCCAATCTGATAAGTGTGATCTCAGAGGTTTTTCAATTTGCATTTCTCTAATCAAGAGTTGATTTAGAACATTTTTTCATATGATTATTGTGTGGAAGAGATGAGTTTTGGGGAAAGACAATGAATTCTGTTTTGGATGTGTCAGGTTTGAGATGTCTCCAGGACATTTCGCTTAAAAATGTCCAATACTGGTAAAGGGCAATTTGAAGCTCTGAGTTAAGATGAAAATTTCATCCATAGAAGTTTATGAAGTCACCAATAGTGAGCATAGAAAGTAGAGGGACCTCTAACAGAACCCTGGTAATCCCCACGGTTAGAGGGCATGATCTCAATGATAAGCCAGGAAAAAAGACAGTGGAGAGGTTTGATAGGCAGAAAGAGAACCAAGAAAGGGCAGTATTATAAAAGTCCAGAAAGGAGAGAGTGGTCAAAAGCAGCAAATATATGGAGGATAAATACTGAGAACATGGCATTAAACTTGGTAACTAAGAGGACATATGAATTGAGGAAAAAAAGCAGAAAAAGTGACAAGTGAGTACATATAGCTTTAATATAGTATATAGAGTTTAGTTGAGAAAGGAAGGATAGAGAACTAGAAAAAGAATGAGGTATTGGTAGGGTCAAGTGAAAGTATTTAAAGATGAGACAAACCTGAGTACGTTTAAAGGCACAGGGAAGAAAATAGAGGTTGAAGATTAAGAGATAGAGAAGGGGTGAATGAGGATGCAATCTTCTGGTGAAGAAAGGAGGGAATATGATCAAGGGCACATGTAGGGGATTCACCTTGGCAAGGAAGAGGGGCAGCTCATTGTCAGATGCTAAGGAAAAAAAAAGTAAAGGATAATATCAAAGGATTTTGAGATGGAGGGAAGGAGAGAAGAGGGAGCTCATGCCAAATGGTTTGGTTTTTTCAAGAAAGTACAAAGTGAAATCCTCATCTGAGAGAGAGTAGGGAGGGGGACATATGGAAGGCTTAAGGAGATAATATAAGGTTTGAAAAATGTTTTTGGGGGAGGATGATAGGGAATAAATTAGGGGAAAACAAGAAGATTGCCTTATGACAGAGAAGCCTCAGTTATAGAGACCAAAGTTACAATTCTTGGTTTGAATACGGATTCTTGAACCACTTGTAATGACTCTATGCCTTCCAGAATTTCTGTGGCCTATAGGTTAGGAACCACTATGCTAGGTAATTATTTTTATTAGAGATTCAGGGATCTGTTCTCTATTAGAACTCATCAAAAAGGGCTAACTTCAAGGCAACTCATCCCACTGTCTAATATGGGAGAATAAAATTGGAAACATGATGGACTCAGGAGCACGTCTCTTATTTCTAAAATATAATCATTTACAAAACAAGGGTCATTAGCTAAAAAAGTGACTCATCTTGGAAAGCTCCATGGTGACAAGTGCCAGAGGTTGATTCACTGCAGACATTTCCTTTGTCATCATTCTGCTCTTAGGGAAAAAAGTGAAGCGGGATTTTCCCCTGCTCCTTGTGCTTTAGGAAATACCAAAACCAATAGACTCTCCAGAAGAATCAAATTAATGTAATGTGGAAGTGACCCAAAATATATACAAAGTAGAATTTGGGGACTTTTCATACAAATAATTTATTACCGGAGACTCGGTAGCTGAAGTGAAGAGATGTAAACATTCCAGGGTATTGGAGTACACCAGGACTTGCAGCCCAGACCATAATTAGTCATGATCTGCCTCAGCCTATACATTTTCCCAGCCTTGTATATAAAGTCCTGGACAAACTGTTCTTGCTCCTGCTTTATTCTCACAGTGAAGCTGTGCATTTCTAGTGAAAACAGCTGGCATCTGAAGTGGAAGTCACAGAAGGATGCCAAGAAGGGGAAGCAGCCCTTGCTGCAGTAACTGGGGACTCTTGTAGGCAGCAGTAAGTCCTAGGATGATAGATTAAGAGCTGGAAGGGACTTGAGAGACTGTCAAGAACCACAAGCACTGCTCTTTGCAGATGAGTCTTCTGAGACTACCTGGCCCAGGCACAAACTCCATGTCTCCATTATTACCTAGAACCGAAGTACTCTGGGGGTATGTAAGGGTTTCTGGGTGGGGGAAAGAGAGAGGCAAAAGTGAAAAGGCTGCTTGAACCTCATGGATAATTGCTTCAACTCCCAGCTTAATTAACGCTGGCCCCAGAGATGTGGCCCCAGTGCATGACCTTCACTGGTCACACGGGAAATGGGATGCACTCACAAGTGAGTCACACATTAAATAACTACAGGATGGCTAGGAGCTTCTCAGCACTTTCTTATGCTATGGCTGGGTTGCTCCTTTTCAGGGATTAGCAGTAGATAATTTCTTTTAAAAACCCATCACATGCTGCAAACTGAGATGATGATGAAAGGGTTGAAATGAACTTTTATCAAATGCCTACAACATGCCAGCTAAGTGCTTTATTTTTTTTTAAATTATTATTATTTTTTTTTATTTTAAACCCTTAACTTCTGTGTATTGACTTGCCGAGGGTCACACAGCTGGGAAGTGTCTGAGGCCGGATTTGAACCTAGGACCTCTCGTCTCTAGGCCTGGCTCTCAATCCACTGAGCTACCCAGCTGCCCCCACCCCCCCTTTTTAAAACCCTTACCTTCTGTCTTGGAGTCAATACTGTATTGACTTATAGGTGGAAGAGTGGTAAGGGTAGGCAATGGGGGTCAAGTGACTTGCCCAGGGTCACACAGCTGGGAAGTGTCTGAGGCCAGATTTGAACCTAGGACCTCCCGTCTCTAGGCCTGGCTCTCAATCCACTGAGCTACCCAGCTGCCCCCTCAGCTAAGTGCTTTATAAATATCTCTTTAGATCCTCATAACAATCCTGGGAGGAAGAAGCTATTATGATTCCCATTTTATAATCGAGGAAACTGAGGCAGGCAAAAATGAACGTCACACAGCTAGTAAATATCTAGATGAGGTTAGATTTGAACTTGAGTCTTCTTGCATCTGGACTCGGTGTTCTATTCATCACACTGCCCAAATGCCTCATGATGCTCAGTTGCAGAATAAAAGAAGAGAAAATATTTTCTGAATCATAGAACTTGGAAATAGAAGGGACCACTGAAACCAATTCCCTCATTCTACAGAGGAAAAACTTTTAAAAATGATTTATTCATGGCCATACCACGAATAAGTAGGAGAGTCAGTCTTGAACTTGGGCCTTCTGACTATAAATCTAGTTAAGAGAAACATCAATAAACCAAAATGCCCAAATTATAAGAATGCCTTGGATTCCTTTTGTGTATTTTAAGACTCAAGAGGAGTTTCTAATTCAACCTTACCCATATGGGGCCAATTCTCTAGCCTTTAATACGGCTATTACTCTACCCCGCTGGGTACCAGATTCCTTCTCCAGTCCAATGACGATAACATCTCCGCCTTGCCTAAGAAACAGAAAGTGGGAAGAATTTTACTCACATTAGTAATCTCCAGGGTAAATTGATACAGTCAGCGGAAAAGCATTTGCAACACATATATAGTTTCAGCTAATGTATTAAATTACTGAGATGGCATGACAGAGAAATGGTAGAACAGAACTTCTCCAAAAGGAAATTTAATCACAATGAAATCACCTCCTTTACTGCATTGTGTCTGATAGGGGCACCGGGCTTAGTGCTGTTATTATTAGATTTTCCGGAGAGAAGAAAAAAAAAAGACTTAGAAGCAAAAAATACTCGTTAATAGAGCTATTCTCTTCAGCTTTCAATGAGAGTAGTTATAAAAACTTGTCCTTAACTGTGGCCCCCAAATGGGATAAAACCAAAATTAAAAAATTAGAAGCTATGATATCTCCCCCCAAGAGGTTAATAGGAGATTCCTCTTTTTTTTGGGGGGGGGGGGAGGACAAGGTGTATACCATGTAAACCTAATTAAGGGAAGACTTTACCTGGGGATCCAAATGAGGTCTTTTACTGAGAGGATTTTGACTGCTTGTAGGTGTGTAGATGCTTCGCTGTTCAAAAGAGACCCATCCTTTTCAGATCCATCAGAGCAAAAATTGGGCTCATGAAATTTTTCCGAGTCTTCATAATCAGTGGAAAAAGGAACACTAGGGGAGCTCATGGGTGAACTTGGCAGACTTGAGAAAGACCTAGTGATTCTGGTGGAAGGGGAAGATGAATATGAGGACATGGAACAATAATCTGTAAGAGAATCTTGGTGGTTTAATATCTGAGTTCCAAGTTCTTCGCTAAAGATGATGCTCACATCGGCTATACAGTCCCCCTCAGGATGCTTCTGGCTGGCCATGTCCACAGTGGAGAGCCCCAATATGGGCTGCTCAACTGGAAATGTATCTCTGAGTGGGCTGCAGTCTCCACAAAAGTACCGTGCACATAACTGATAGGTTGCAGAAAAGAACATCACTACCGAGTTGTCTTTGTCATCCAGGCACCAGACCACTTCTTCACCATGGCACTCCGAGTTGACCACCATTGATGTTATCATGGAAGGAGGAGAATAGGGATCTAATCGTCTATTTATTTCCAGTGTGGCACAGTCTATAATTAGGATGCCAGGCCCATTGCTGTACCAGACCTCGGACCCACTGTTAGCTATTTCCATGGCTCTTACAGGGTAAGGATTCTGTCGGGGATCATCATCGGTGATGTTGAATTTGGATCTGTTTGCAGTATGTGAACACAGATAGGAGCAATTCTTATCTGGAATACCCTGGATCACAGGAAACACTGCCACAAGTCCATCGGACATACCAGCCAAAACGAGGTAGGAATTCTGCTGAAGGAGAAACAAATCCATTCTCAGTGTAAATTCTGAAATTCTTTTTTTCTTTAAAAAACATTTATTTTTAATTTTAAAAATATTTTTTAAAATTTATTACCAATTACACGTTATAACAAATTTTCATACAAGTTTTCCAAAGTTATATGATTGAACTTCTCTCCTTCCTTTTCCCATCCTGTGTGCTGGCAGTCAATTCGATCTGGGTTATACAGGTATTATTATGCAAAACATATTTCCATATTTGAACTTTGAAATTCTTACTAGTTTAGTTTCACAACTTTTAATAAAAAGGCTGCAGCATTATTCACTTATCTTAAGGGCAGATCTTAATGGCATCTGTGCTCTCCTCCCACCCTCACAGCCCAAGCAAAGAGTCATTTTCAGGGCCATGGATTTCTAAAATTGGTTCCTTCTGTACATCCTTCTTAACAAAGTATTACATGATGCGGATCAAAAGGATCTTCCTTCCTAAAAAACTAATTCCTAGAGATAATTTCAATGTGTCAGATCAGGCTATCGGCATTGTCTCTTTTGCCCATAATCACTGTTTCTATTCCATTTTCCCCAAAGACTGGACCCTTCCTGATGTAAGTAGGATGTGAGCTGACTTCTTAACTAAAGTGGATACCTTCTGGTAGGGCTAGAATTTTGGCAAGGAACTGACTTCAAGGGTGGCACAGTATATCCAGGTGAATGGCACCATTCCATTCTTTTCAACTCTTGTTCCCAACTCTACGCAACTTTTTAATCAAGGGTTTAGTGCACACCCACGTATTTTGTAGAGATCTATATTTGTAAGTGAGGGTTATTTCCCTTTACCTGTGAAAGCAATTTAGGTTCTAGGTCCCTAGGCAAAGGCCAGAAGAACAATGCCAGTGCCAGGTGCTTATCTTTAGAACCGGTCTCTCAAACTGTCAGTCTCTTTGGGTTTGGCACAGACCCTCTGAACCCCCAAACTGTGATGCTGAATTCCATTTTCCTTATAAAACAAACCAACCAACAAACAAATAACCAAAGATGGCCAGCTCAGGTTGAAAAACCCCAAGACAAAGCAGAGGCAGAAACCCACGTCTTTGTGCCAGTGAGGATGAAAGAACAGAAAGCCACCTCTCGACTGGGTGTTAGAAGCTCTAAGGAGGTTTGACTCAAACTGTCAAAGTTAAAACAGTGACCTGACCTACAGCTCAACAGCAAAGTCAATAAGCCCTTAGTAACTTTCTCAGAATTCATTTTCAGTATTTTAAAGAAAACAGCCAAGGAAAACATGAAAATAAAACTGCATTTGAAAGCCCCAGGCTGTCAGCACTCCAGCTGTGGCAGCAATCACTGGCTTCCAATGGGAATGCGTGTTGGGCAATCCATACTAGAGTTCCACTCTGAGACATTCTGCTCTCTCCAGCTACAGGACAGGACAACGTCTACCGAGGAGAGGCATTCATCAGATCCAGGTAAGCCAACAACACAGACTACGCTTTATTACCTCGCCCCCATTCTGGAGGCTGCTTACTTGGCACAGAAGGGAGGGCTTTTGACTGGCAGAAAACTTTAAATAACTCTTTGTTTCATGTTTTCTAGGTCTCTGATGAAGACTGTGTCCCAAATTGCTCATATACCTATCTCCTTTCTTTCTTTGGGGGGTAAAGTTGGACCTGAAACCTAAAGCTAAGGTGAAGATTCCCTCCCTCCCCTAATGCTATTATCAAAGACAGAGTCATTAATGTGGCAACTGACATTTTCAGAGTTAAAAACAGCAAAATCAGGCTCACATTTATTTGGACAACCATTCCTCAGTTCTAATAAAATCTGTATATTAGATGAAAAAAGAAAGTATTGGAAAATTACCCAGCACTTAGCACAGTGCCTGGCACATAGTAGGTGCTTAATAAATATTGACTGATACTCAGCACAATTTAGCTTCCCAACCTGAAAAAAACCCAAAACAATTCACAACGCTTTGTGAAAAGCAGACTTTTGACACTGGCTTCAGTTTTGTTATGAGCCCCATTACTAGAAAGGCAGAATAGCTGGTGACTTTTCTTTGACTTTTCTTCATTTTTTCTTCCTTACCTTTTTCATAACAGGTACCGCCAGGAAGCAAGTGACAACAGATGGGGTATCTAATGCGTTTTGGGGGGCATTTAAAGGGCACATACCCTTTAAGCTGTATATGTAGATCTTCTGGTCCTGTGGGCAAATATGAAAGTGGTGAAATTTGTAGCAATAAATTTATATTTTGTGTGTGTGGGCAAATCAAATCCAAATGGCTTTAGATAAAGAGTAATGTGAGGAATTGATATTTCCCATTGTTTATTCTTTAATCTTCAAGGTCACTGTTTTTCAAGCAATTTCTTCAAGCTCTCTTTAGTGCGTGGCAGATTTTACAATAGCAAATGATGTAATGCATTATCTAAAATTCAAACCCTCCTTTGTATTACCCCGATTGCATTTCCTTGCCTTGTATTCTTCTGTCTTTTATCACCATCTTCTACTTCACTGATAATTACAGACAAATGGTAACCTCCAGATACACATTGGGGTGGTGAGGTACAGATGGAGTATCACTAGCCTGCTATTGTACCAGATCCTGGTGGTTTTAATTTCCAGCTTTAACAAAGTAAGCCAGGAGCCTGGGAACAGGTGTCTCTAACCTTGGCTAAGAAATAGGCTGTGGAACCAACGTACCATTGAGAAGGCAAATGTAGCATTTGACTGACCTTTCTGCAAATCCTCCCAGGCTTAATTGACTATGCTGATGACTAGTTTTATGATGCACATGAACAAGAGAGCTGTGAAGTGGCCATCAGCCAGGACGTTGGTGATGATGGGCAACAGTAATTACCTCAGTGGCGGTCCACAGTGCACTCTGAATTTTTAATTGACAGCTAAGCTTCATTCCTAGGCAGCTCATTCTCTGTACTTCTATAAGTCCTTTCTCAGTGTTCACCACTGTATAGTTCCTAAAATCAACAAACAAAATTATCATCACTGTAGAGCAGGGAGAAGTCTATTCCCTCCTGTCTGCTGAAAGCAGCTTTGCAAAAGCATATACATTGAGGGTCAAACAATAAAACATTTATTAAGTACCTACTATGTGCCAGGCACTCTGCTAAGTGCTGACATATAAAAAGAGGCAAAAGACAATCTCTGACTCCAAGGAGCTTAATCTAATGTATTACAAACCTGTCGTTTTTCATTTAAGAAACTGAATGAAGTCTGCTCACATTTAATGATGCCATGTCCTGTCTCCCTAAGCCAGGAGTTCTTGACCTTTTTTAGTGTTATGGACCTTTTTTAGCAGTCTGATAACACCTCTGAATCCCCTTTTCAGAATGTCTTTAAAGTTATAAAATAAAATACAAATGCTTATGATGGAAACCGAATATTTATTTATGAAAACCCTAACTTTCTGTTTTAGTATTAAGTCTAAGACAGAAGAGTGGCAAGGGTAAGGGGTAAGTGCCTTGCATAAAATGTGGCCACATAGCTAGAAGTATCTGAGGCTAGATCTGAACTCAGGTCCTCCCAGCTCCAAGTCTGGCACTCTCTCCATTGTGCTACCTAGCTGCCCCTGAAATCAAATATATTGAAATATAGTTATAAGATTTTTTTAAAAAGTTCACAGATTTCAGGTTAAGAATCCCTGGCATAGGGGGCAGCTAGATGGCTCAGTGGATTGAGAGTCAGGCTCAGAGATGGGAGGTCCTGGATTCAAATCTGACCTCAGACACTTCCTAGCTGTATGACCCTGGGCAAGTCACTTAACCACCATTGCCTAAACCTTACCACTCTTCTGCCTTGGAACCAATAGGCAGAAGATAAGGGTTAAAAAAAAAGAATCCCTGGCATAAAAATTGGGACACCAATGCATTGTTGGTGGAGTTGTGAACTGATCCAACTATTCTGGAAGGCAGTTTGGAATTATGCCCAAAAGGCTATAAAAGAATATATAACTTTTGATCCAGTAATGTCAGTACTAGGTCTATATCCCAAAGAAATTTTAAAAAATGGGAAAGGACCTGTTTGTACAAAACATACTTATAGCTGCTCTCTTTGTGGAGGAAAATAATTGGAAACTAAAGGCGTGTCCCTCAATTGGGGAATGGCTGAATAAATTTTGGTATATGATGGTGATGGAATACTATTGTGCTATAAGGAATGATGAATGCGATGATTTCAGAAAGAGAGGGAAAGACCTATGTGAACTGATGCAGAAAGTGAAACAAGCAGGACCAGGAGATCATTGTACACAGTAACTACAATATTATGGAATGATCAAATGTGATAGACTTTACTACTAACAACAATATAATGATCCAAGACAATTGAGGGACTTATGAAAAAGAATGCTATCCACCTCCAGCAGAATCACTGGAGAAGAAATGCAAATGGAAACATAATTTATCACTTGTTTATTTGGGTATGTTTGGGGGTTTTGGTTCTATAAGATTATTCACTTATAAAAATGGATAATATAGAAATTTTAAAAAAGAATCCCTGGCATAAGATATGCCCATCCTCTCTTGGAAGAGAAAGAAATGAATGCCTACTACATGTCAGGCACTATGCTAAATGATTTACAAATCATATCTCATTCGATCCTTACAACAAATCTGGGAGGTGGTGTATTACCTAGTGAAGGAAACTGAGGCAAAGGGTAATTTACTCACCCAGTCATAGTTAGTAAATATCTGAGGCCAGACTTGAACTCAAGTTATCTTGTTGAAATGACTGACTCCAGGTCTAGTGCTCTATCCACTGTACTATCTAACTGGACATGTGGAAAGGCAAAATAAGCAGAGTATCATTGTAGACTATACTAAAAGTGGAACTTTGCTTTTTTAATGGCATATGGGGGTGTTTTTTGTGGGGAATAAAGCTAGAATGACTAATTTTCCAATTAATTGTAAAGCATTCTCAACATCCATAAAGTCAGAAATACTCAATTTCTCCAAAGCTACAAATCTGACAAAAGAAGCCATAAAAGGAGGCAGCAGAATCAATTAAATTTGGCTTAAGTTTGCTGCCCTATTTCTTTCAGAATATATTTCAGTGCTGGCTAATCTGTATCCCAATTATGCCAGTTAAAACAGTTTTCATGCTATGAAAATGCTCTCTCAGCCTTCCCCACCTCCCCAAAGATTGTCACATGAATTATATGGGACAGAAGGCATACATCAAATGGAGAAGAAACACCTAAAGAACCATACAAGTATGTTCTTGAATAAAAAATCAGAATCCACAATTTTAAGGTTGAGCAGTGAATTAAAGGGAAACCTCTTGGGGATTTGGTAGAACCAGCAGAGTAGTTTCCATCTCAGGAGAAAACTCCCATTCCACAGTCAAATATTTATATTTTTGTAATGCTAATTGGATACTCATCAAAACCTTAGGGAGCACAGCTCATTATGCTTTACTGTTAACAATTTTAATTAATTGAAATAGCTTTCTATAATGTTGCAATATGTTTTCCTGAAGTTCCTGTGTAAGTGTAATTCTGTGGCAAGTAAAAGGGTTAAAAAAATTCTTTCAGATAATACTCTCTGATTTAGTTTCTTCCCCCGACTCGAACTCTTTTCTTCTCTGGTTTTTCTGATTTATTTATTTTTTAAAACCCTTTCCTTCTGTATTAGAAGCAATACATTGTATTAGTTCCAAGACAGAAGAGTGGTAAGGGTTAGGCAATTGGGGGTTAAGTGACTTGCCCAGGGTCACACAGCTAAGAAGTGCCCGAGGCCACATTTGAACCCAGGACCTCCCATCTCTGAGCCTGACTCTTAATCCACTGAGCCACCTAGCTAACTCTTCTTACTTATTTTTATATTCTTTACAGACTCTTCTAGATGCCTCTCAGTATTCACCACATTGAAGTTTCTAAAAACTACTGACCTGTTTCTGCTCTATGATGATTTCCCTTGGGTCAAAGGACATGAATTCTAATCCTGTCTTTCCTCTGGCCAACTGTATGGCCTTGGGCAAGTCACTGTCCTCTATCTCTTCAGCTTTAAAATACAGGGCCTGGGTTATAGTCTTTGGAAGAATCAAGTTCTAGATCCATGGTTCTCAGTTCTATGCTTCTTTCCAAAATAACATTCATTTTTTTTACATAGAAATATTTGGATTTTTATTAGCATTTCATGTTTTGTGTCAAATAAAATCTTTTTTCAGATAAAAATATTCTCTCAGATGTCTGCCGATATCTGTTAAGTCTAAACTAGTCCTTTAATTTTTAAAATTTGTTGGTATGTGAGGCTGTAGATTATAGGGGAGAATTCAGGCTCTAGAGTAAGAAAGGTACATACTAAAATGCTGGTTCTGTGAATTTGGGCAGGTGACTACCTCTTTAGCCCTCAGTTTCTGCATCTTTGGGAGAGCATTGGTTTAGATCATCTTTAAAGTCTCTTCCAGTTATTAAAGTAGCTTCCTGGCAGCCTTTTCCAATTTCTAAAATGTCCGTCACATTGGCCTTAGCAGCAAGAATAGGAGGACCTTTGTGTTTCCTCTATCCCTGCGGCTACTTCTTTTTTACAACTAGCCTTGGTTCCTTTTCCTATTAAAACCTAAGTGAACTGCTTCTTTTCTGATCCTACTCAGTTAATGGTGACCTTGGATGCCTCCTCTGCACTTTTAACTCTTCAATAAATCTGAGCCCTCCACTGCCAGGATGTGCCCTTCAGTGATGAAGAATGAAACCCATCCCTGCTTGCTGCTGATCTTTGCAATGTCTGTCCAAACTCCCCTCATTTCTAGGGCATAAATATGCCAGGGAACCACCCCACCCAGAGGAGCCTTCCTCTGGATTCCTCTAACATTGCATGGACACGTCACTAGTCTCTCGTTCTTTTTTTGTGATTGACCCATATTTATTTCCTCATGCATAGATCCCTGTAGGGCAGCTAGGAGATGTGTTGGATATAATGGCAGGCTTGGAGTCATGAAGACCTGAGCTCAAATTAGGCTTCAAGACTAGCTGGGTGAGTCTGGGTAAGTTGCTTAACTGTTGGCCTCAGTTTCCTCATCTGTAAAATAAGCTTTAGAAGGAAATGGCAAAGCCCTCCAGTATCTTTGCCAAGAAAATCCCAAATGGAACCCAGAGTCAGACACCAATGACTGAACAACATATTCTTCTACTGACATCCTTTCCAGAGCCACTCTTCCAATTTGTAACACTTTGTGGTTTCCTTGTCCCCACCATATTCTTCTCAGTTATTTCTGTGGGACCCACATTTACAATTCTCTAGGGATGGTATTATTCCATGATTCACAGTAATATAGTATTCCTGATAAGAAGATGGGTCTTTGTTTTAAGGAGAAGGACAATGTCATTAAAAGGTCTGCAGTTTCTCAAAGCCAACCCAGCCCTCTTTCCTCTTGTTCAATAAAGGGCTGAGCTCACTGTCCATCTGTCATGCTGTCCCAGCAATACGTACTGATGAATGAAGTTAGAGAGTTGTCTGTCCATTTGCATAGCATGGTCTAAAACAGATGCTCTCCACAGAGAGCTTAAATGGGGAAGAAACATTTCATCTTCTTTTTCACTAACCTTGACTTTTTAACATTTCTCTCAATTATGAATGGAGGCAATAAACATGATTCTGAAAAGGGGGTCCACAGGCTTCACCAGACTACAAAAGGGGTACATGACCCCCCAAAAGGAAAAAGCCCCAAGGCCAGACAATGCATATTTTTCAGTCATTTAGCTTTACCAGTGTGAAAAGATAGGTAGAATTCTATACCTTCCCTGCACTGTCTGCTTATATTCCAGGAGTCTTTTTATGTTCCTCTTTGTGCATACAATGACTTTTTTTGGTCTCTGTTCAAGGAATAATAGAATCATAGAATGTTAAATTTGGAAGGAATCTTAAAGATCATCTAATCAATCAATAAGGATTTATTAAACACTTCCTACATGGCAGGCACTGTGCTAAGTGATGGGGATACAAAGGCAGAAAATGAAACAATCTCATCCAATTCCCTCATTACAGAAATAAGGAAAGTGTTTGGAAGACCACTGTCGGGTGTAAAGGTTCGAACTGTGTCTTTTCAGGGGTCTGTGAGCTTTGCACACCTCTGGTTAATTAAAAAAGCAGCAAACGAAGGTTACCTGGATTCCTCTTTTCCATCCCAGAACACGACAGTATATTCTTGTCCCGGGGATGAGAAAAAAGAAGTCTGCTTCCCACAGTGCAGCATGTACATGAAAGTTGCAAAGGTGGGGTCCTTCATCTGGCTAACTACGGAAACGGCCAAAGGTCGCTGAGGGAAAAGACATCCATCCAACCGTGTGAAGAAGGGTTTATGGCTCATTAATACCAAAAATCAATGGCAGTTAGCAAAATATTACATGTGAAATTAGCTTTCATAAAACCCAGGGAAGATGCTTTGTTGTCAGATTTCCTTGTTCAATATCACAGCTTTGGCCACATTTTAGAAAAATCAGGCAAGAGGATAAAGCGACTTTGAACATAGAAGGTAAACCTTGGGGTTTTTCCAGATTAGTGTAGAACCAACTTAAAACTATTTTAGTCACGGTCAATTTAGCATTAAACTGCTCATATTGACCTAAATTCCAAGTGTTCCAACTTTCATATCCAGGGCCATCCAGTCTTCTTGAGACTCTTTCTTAGACTTCATTTGGCTTCCTACCACATTCTAATATTTCAATCTAATTTTATAATAGCCCAAATTTAACCCTGGAACCATTGCATCCTCTCAGGAAAGTTATTTTCAGAAATTATAATATGATCCACATTCCTCATGAGAAAACATGATTGTTTTTCTTCCTAACATCTGAAAAGAGGTCCTTGCCCCCCCTTTTTTTCTCCAGAAAATATGAATTGACTTTATTGCTATGAATGCAACTGCATTTTTTTTCTGGCTATGTAATTACAGAACTAAGATTTTTCATTCTTTAATTTTAAAAAAGGGAACTCATTTTCTTTAAGGCAATAATAAAGTGAGAGATTAAAAATTAGGAGAAATGAAGGAATAAAAAAACATTTATTAGGCATTTACTTCCTATGGGCCAGACACATACTAAATATCCCATTCTATGACAAGTGAGAAAAGGTATATCAACTATGGTTGCGTTGGCCAAAAAATATGGTTGGCTGGCTGAGTATATATAGTCTTCACATATGACAGAAAAGCTTTAACAAACACTGGGGAAGTCAGCGTGCCTGAATCTTTCCTCTCCCCTTTCCACTTCCACTAACACCCTTTGTCATACTATTCCTCCTCCCAGGTACCTTTTCAGGTTTGGTGTCCCAACACTCCGTCATGAGTGCCTGTAGTCTATGGAACTGTACTTCTTCTGGCTGCCCCAGCACTGGACGAATACCCTTGGATAGCTTCTTGGCGATCTGAAGTTGATGATGACCAAGCACAGGCCGCTGACCTGAGAGCAATTCATAGAGCACCATTCCATAAGAAAACATGTCCACCTGAGGAGAAAAGGCAAATCTCTTCAAATGTGGCCAAGCACATTGAGTAAAGAACTGCAGGTTACCTGGCTGGTATGGGGATTGATGGGAGGATAAGGGGGGTGGGGGGGATATAAAAGGAACAAAAGACACAGTCTTTGCTTTAAAACTACTTACAATTGAGCACGCAAACTCTTTTTACTTAAAAATTGTTATCTGTCACAAATGGTACAAGGAGCCTTATAAATAACAGGCATCATCAAAACATTATAATATTTATGTATAATTTAGTTGCTATTGGACAATCTTATAACAAGTGGTTAAGAAATGGCATCTTCGTCAAGGAGATGGATATGGGGTGTAATATGGAGGGATCCCCACATCTGTGAAAGCCACTGTTGTACTAAAAATGGATGAGGAAGAATAGAGAATTTTCTTACAAATGTTCCCCTTCTTTAAAAGTCATCTATTTTAAAATAAGATGAACCTATATGGCTACTTAGAATTTCACATTTCAGTTTCTATTCTTAAAGTCTTTTCTGCATTGACTTATCCTATCTTGGGCAATTTCACAGAAACCTAGAATTTCAGACCAAGAAAGGTCTTTTGAAATCACAGATTTATTGTCTGGTATATAAGTATTCAGGAAAACTATTTTTCTTATTCATTGCACAATTAGCCAGTGACCCATCTAGGGTCACAAAATAATAAGCTGTCACTGTGACCAAAACTGCAAAGTGCTATTTTTATGCTGAATAATAAATTACTACATAAGAAGATTTAGGAAAGTTACAAAGGCTATGTTTTTGCCCTTTTCTGTGCATCCCAAGATAATTTCTAGTTGTCTTGTGTCTCTGTAAAATGAAACTGGCAAACACGTATCCAAATCGATTTGGCCGTTTCCCTGTTTAGGGTGAAAGAAGCCAAGAGGGAAGATAAATATTTAACTATAATCAAAGACTGAAGCTGGCCTGCATGTGAGCTGATGGCTAACTGCCTGAACTTAAGCTTTGTTTCCCTTGGAATTCTCTCTCCTCAATCTTCTTGGCTTAGGAGAGCTACTTCACAGGTGGTTAATACACAAGAATTTCCTGAAAGAGTAGAGGCTATCATTTGCCAAATCAAAGTCTAATTGTTTGAGCCTTCTTATCTTCAAGGCATTTATAGCTGCTGTAGCTAACTCAATCTTTTTGTTACCAGAAAGCTACAGGATAGATTGTGGGAAAAATAAAAAACAAAACAAAACATTCAAACTTTCATTTTGGCATGATAAAATATTACCTAATACTCCCTGATGATAATCTATTAAGATTGAAAAGGGAAAATAAAAAACATACAGGGAAATTTGGGCAATTTCTAAAAATACTTCTAAAGTCAAATTGCTTTATTATTGACAAATATAAATAATGTAATTAATAAATAATAGACGAATAATGTGATCTATATTATTTAATTATGTAGATGGCAATAATTATTATAAATTACATATGCATATATAAAACCAATAGTTACATATTCATGGATTGTCAATATCGAGAACAAAAATAAAAATTTCTATAGCATTTTAAGGTCTACAAAGTGCATTTATCCATAAATACCATGTCAAAAAAAAAGTAATGTAAGGATATTATTATTCTCATTTTATGGTTGTAGAACCCACAACCAGGGAAGCCTGTATGATTTGTACCCAGGGTCCTATCACTAATGACAGACTTGGAATCTGAACCCAGGTCTTCTGACCCAAAGTCCTATGTACTTTTTACTATATGAGTTTGCATAAATAAAACCTCAGCTCTTCAGAACTGTCCAGTCAATTCTGGACTAGAATTAAATAAAGCCTTTCACAGATAGGAATGTTGAAATTCCCAAAAGAAGAATGGACACCAGACTCTTTCCACTGATTTATAAAATAAAGGTTTGCTTTGGAACAGCGTCAGTTACCTTTTCATCATATACAATTCGGGGCCTGATCTCGGGGGCCTGGTAGCCAGGGGTCCCCTCTACTCCAAGAGCTCCTTCATGAAATGACTGCCGAGAGATTCCGTAATCAGAGAGTTTGATATTGATGTGTTCTTTGACATCAAGGGACCAAACTAAAATGTTGTCCGATTTTAGGTCACAGAATATGATGTTCTTCTTATGAAGGTAGGCCAGGCCTGAGACAATCTGATAGGCTATTTTCTGTGTAAGCATGTGCCCCAGGGGCATAAAGGAAGAACCTTTCCAAAGAAAGGAAAAAAGTCAAATTCATTATAGCAAATATCTCTTTGCCCACCCCTCACCCACTCTAGTCATTTATAGATTACTAATGAAATAATACTGACTCCTTTATTTGGTATTTAAAGCCCTTTGCCACTTGACCTCAACCTCTCTTTCCATCATTACTCCATTTCCTGCATTCTGAAGTCCAGTCAAACTGACCATCTTTGTTCTTCACATGTGCTCTCCCATGTCTGTGCCATCTCCAGCTGCCATCCATCCCTGGAATGTACTCCTACCTTACCTCTCAGAATCCCTAGTTTACTCTTAGAATTCTTGAAATCCTTGAAAAGTGATTTTCTTCTACATGAAGCCATTCCTCTGCAACTATTAGCACCCTCCCCATCCAAAAAGCCTTGTATTTATTTTGTGGGTATTTTCTATATAGCTTTAGGTATACATGGTGTCTTCCCTAATAGAATGTAAACTCCTTGAGGACAGACTGTTTGATTTTTGCCTTTGTATCCCCAGACTCCTAGAATAGGCATTTAATAAATCCTTGCTGACTTACTGATATAACTACCTTTTAAGCGTCTTCCCAAATATCTTATTTCAATGTCCCACAAGCTAGAAGATGCCAAATCATTTTGATGAAATATTACTTAGCACTGAATTTTTTGGTTATTAGCATTTCATTTATGAGATGTGATACCTCTATAATATCAATAAGTCAAAATTTCTACAGATTAGCCAACCTCAAAGGCTGTATCTTGCCATACTGTAAACATTCTGTTGGTATGTTTATGGATTTTCATCAAGACAGCTTTAGGTGAAAAATCAATTTGCATGCTACTTTCTACACTGCAAAATACAAAGAACACTTTCTCAGCTAGTTTAAAGTTTAGAGTTCCCTGTTTCTTAGGATGGACTAGTGATTTTATGGTTATAATTAACCACTAACAAAATCACTAACTAAAAAATAAACCTACTAAGCCTACTTTAAATGAATGAAGTATCTTCTTAGTTATGTTTACTTCATATTACAAAGAAACAGAGAGAGAGGGGGTAATAGAATGAGAATGAGATAGAGAAAGAAAGAATGAGATAGATAGATAGATAGATAGATAGATAGATAGATAGATAGAGAGAGAGAGAGAGAGAGAGAGAGAGAGAGAGAGAGAGAGAGAGAGAGAGAGATCTTAGTTCAATTCCCACCTACCTGTGTCTGGTTCCTACCTATGTCTTGATGCCTATTTTAGTCCATAGGACTCTTAGCTTTTTATAACTAGAGGATGTCATCCCATCTGGGACTTTTCTGTAGTAGTGAGGGGCTTACTTTCTCTCTTTCCTGTTCCCTCTTATTAGAGTAATGTTTTTTGCTAGGTTAAAGATGCAGCCTATGGCCATGGAAGAGAAACACTGCCTGATTCTCACTGGCCTGACTGAATATTTTAGTGCTTCCCTCTCCAAGTCATAGTGTGTTTCTTATAAAGGTGAAGATACTTGGCAGAGCAAAAGCAAACAAATAGGGGGCAGGTGGGTAGCTCAGTGGATTGAGAACCAGGCCTAGAGACGGGAGGTCCTAGGTTCAAATCTGGCCTCAGACACTTCCCAGCTGGGTGACCCTGGACAAGTCACTTGACCCCCATTGCCTACCCTTACCACTCTTCTGCCTTGAAGCCAAAACACAGTATTGACTCCAAGATGGAAGGTAAGGGTTTAAAAAAAAAAAGGTGATCAAATTTTTACACACATTGTACTGAAGGAAAAGAGACTCTTGGATGTTACCTTTGGACTTTTCAGAAAGCACAGTGGTAAGACTACCCAAGGGGGCGAGTTCTAAGGCAAAGCAAAGAGGATGAATGCTAATCCCAATCAAGGAAACAATACACGGATGTTGTAAGGAATGGAGCATGCTGGCTTCTTGCCGGAATTCTGAAAAATTCTTCATGGCATCCATGGCTCGTAGATGCTTCAGCATGGTATCTGACACAGACAAGGTGAAAGCCTGCTTTTAGTTAAGCAAAGGACAAGAAAACAGTACCAAAATGCCAAAAATATCCACGAGAGTCCAATAACCATATAAATAACGATATTGTTCAAAATAAGTGATGCTTACATTGGCTCCAGTCCTGCATGCTGGGACTTAACCTAAATTGTATATGCTTTCCAAAAAAATGTGGTCCTACTGGGATCCCTACAAAGACAGGAGTCCCTCTCTCTTGGGCATTTGGTTATTTTTGCGTACAACAGAGAGAAAGGTTGGGCTCCTTCTGAAATAATGGTTTAGCACAGCGTTTTCCAAAATTTTACTGAGGGATGACTTTAAGGGGTTTGTAGCTTGACCTTAAATGGTAGTGACCAAATTAATAAGACTGTGAGAAGATGGGTCACCTCCTACTCCGTATCCTTAGCCCATGTGGACTTATTGCCAACACAACTACACCATGCCTTCGACATTCTCTCATTGTTTCCTCCCAAAGTTACCCTCTTCCCACTATTGCACCTGGTTTTGGCCCCTCAGAATAGTTAAAACAATCCAGATACCCATAGCATCTGAACAGTTCAATTTCTCTTGGCCATTCCCACTCTTACAATCTCCATATCCTATCTTCTGGATCATTGCAACAGCTGGTTCTGCATTTGGGACAGTGGCCAGTGAGTAATGCCCACTCCTTTCATACACACATTTTTTATTTGTCACTGGGAAAGAGAAGCACAAGATTCGCTGACATGGATGGGTTGCAATTGCCCTGCCCTTCTCCCTAAACCTATACTTTTTCCAGAATGTCTATTTTTGACATCCCCACTCTTGCTGTCTCTCTCAGGTCCTCATCTCCTTGACTCCTCATTTGTTAAACTAACATTGCTTTCTTCAAAGTTATCAGTCACCTCTTCATTACCAAAGAGGATATTCATTCCTCAATTTTAAGTTTTCTTGACTTCCCTGTAGCATTTGATACTTTTGGCTTTACTCTTCTCCTAGATATTTACCGTCTTCTCTCTGAATTGTCAGTCTGTCTCTCATTCATAACCTCAGCATTATCCTTGGCTCCCCATTCTTCCTTCCTTCCCATTTTATGACTCCGACTCCATAAAAATCTCTTGCATGAGTCCCCTTCTCTAGTAACAGAGCCACCTGCCTACTTCAGTCATATTACCTCTCAGTGATCTATTGCAATAGCCTCCTGATTGGTTTCTCCTCTTTTTCCAATTCACATTCTACAGGGCTACCAAAGTGATTTTCCTGAAAAGTAGATCTGGCAATGCCACTGCCTCATTCAATAAACTCCAGTGACTGCCTATTAACTCCAGAATCAAATATTATTTCCTCTTTATCTCATCCTTTTTCATTTCTATTTTTGTATAAGTGTTACAATGTTCATACTTGTTACTACAGTAGATTATGGTAACATAGTAGACAGAGCACCAGGCCTGGAGTTAAGAAGTTCAAATCCAGCCTCAGGCACTTACTAGTTGTGTGACTTGGGCTAAGTCACTTAATCCTATTTGCCTCAGTTTGCTTATCTGTCAAATAAGCTGGAGGAGGAAATGGAAAACCACAGGTATTTTTGCCAACAAAACCTCAAATGGAGTTAGAAAGAGAAGCCTGAAATGACTCAATAACTATCAGTTTATACAGGTAATTTACAAACAAGTAAATTATAAATAATAGTGGGGAATGTGCAATTAAAAAAAAAAGATGGGTTATATAATCAAAAAGATTTGAAGACTGCCCTTCCCCCTTACTCCTGCCTCGCTGCTCGGTCTGGCCCCTTAGCCCCTCCTCTATGGCCACCCTCAGCGTCAAACCCGAAGCCCAAGCCAAGGTCGACTTGTTCCGAAAGGAGTTATGCTCTCAGGCGGAGATCCTACTCGGAAGCTATTTCCCCAAGAAGATTTCAGAGCTGGATGACTTCTTGAAGGACCCATCTCTGAATGAGGCTAATTTCAGTCTCTTAAAGGCCCCTCTGGATATCCCAGTACCTGACCCAGCTAAAGAAAAAGAGAAGGAAGAATGTCAGAAGGAAGAGGAGAAGGATAAGGATGGAAAGAAAAAAGAAGAAGATGAAGATAAAGGTCCTCCTTGTGGGCCTGTAAGCTGCAATGAGAAGATCATGGCCCTTCTGGCACAGTTGAAGCCTGAAATCAAAGATGTCAAGGAACAGCTTAACCTGGTCTCCATGTGGCTGCAGCTTCAGGTTCCCCAAATTGAGGATGGAAACAACTTTGGAGTAGCTGTTCAGGAGAAGGTACTTGAGCTGATGACTACACTCCGAACTAAGCTGGATGGCTTCCACACCCAGATCTCAAAATATTTCTCAGAAAGGGGTGATGCAGTGGCTAAAGCAGCAAAGCAGCCACATGTGGGTGACTACCGACAGCTGGTTCATGAACTGGATGAAGCACAATATGGAGAGACAAGACTGATGGTCACGGAGATCCGAAATACTTATGCTGTGTTATATGACATCATCCTGAAGAATTTTGAGAAGATCAAGAAGCCCAGGGGAGATACAAAGGGAATGATCTACTGAAAAACAGAGCCTGCCTCCCCTCTCCATCAATATGAAGGACATAGCATAAGATTCCACCCTTTCATTAGGATTATTTGTCTTGCCACAGTCCAGCTCCCATCTAGAACTTCCCATCTTATCCATGACTTGCCTTCTAGGCACCAATACATTTTGCCATACCACTAAAAAAAAAAAAAAAAAAAAAAAAAAAAAAAAAGATTTGAAGACTAATGGCTTAGAGGCCTACAATTAAATTTAAACCTATTTTTGATATTTTGTGTAGTTTTAGCAATTGCAGGTTATCAATATGATGATACTAAATGGTATTACATAGAAAATTAACTTGGCGGTTTTGTTTTTTCCTTACTGTTGCTTCTAAGGCACTGACTCTCTTTTATTCCTTTCTTTTTTTTCAGGTTGTGAATCTAAGGACATTCATAAATTCATTCACCTTTTCTCAACACTTATTGAGCCCCCACTAAAGTAAAAGGCAAGATGTTAAGTATTACACTGAGAGACAGACTGGTAGAGTGGAAAGACTTGGAGAAACTGAGTGACTTGAGATCAGCACTGACAGATTACTTAACCTCCCAGGACTCTGAGTTTTCTCATCTGTAAGAGAGGAACAATACTACCTTCCCTATCTCTTTTGGGGTAGTTATAGAATCAAATAATGTCTATAAAACATTTTGCAACTTTTAAAGTGCTTAAGAAAATTTCCTATTATAAGCCTTATTCTAAAAGAGCTAATGTAACAAACTAATTAATTAAACAATCCTACAAAGCTTCTCTAGTGGCAATAGGTTTGTGCTTGATTTGAATCTTGGACTTGCCAATTATTTCTGTAAAGTTGGTCAAGTCTAGTTAATATGTCCGGGTTTCGGTTTCCTCAACTGAAACAATGAAGGGTGAGTCTCTAAGGCTCTTTTCAGCTTTAAACCTATGATCTCAAAAAGAAGAAAGGATCTACTCGGACAAAAATATTGATAGCTGCTCTTTTTGTGGTGGCAAAGAATTGGAAATTGAGGTGATGTCCATCAATTGGGGAATGACTGAACAAGTTGTGGTATATGATGGTGATGGAAAACTATTGTGCTGCGAGAAATGATGAACAAGATGATTTCAGACAAAGCTGAAAAGAACTACATGAGATGATGCAGAATGAAATAAGTAGAACCAGGAGAACATCATACACAGTAACAGCAATATTGTGGAATGATCAAATATGAAAGACTTAGCTACTCTCAGCAATACAATGATCTGGGAGAATTCTGAGGGACTTAGCACAAAGAATACCATCCACCTCTAGAGAAAGAACTGTTGGAGTTGGAATACAGATCAAAGCATATTATCTTTCACATTAGTTTAACTACAGTTTTATTTTGGGGGTTTTGGTTTTATATAATTATTCTCTTATAAAAATGAACAATATGGAAATGTGTTCTGCATGATAACACATGTATAATACAGATTGAGTTGCTTGCCAACTCCAGGAAGGGGGAGGGATGGGAGGGAGACAATTCAGATCATGTAACTTCAGAAAACTTCTGTAGAAATCTATTATTTTATATAATTGATAAAATAACTTTATAAAAAATTAAACAAATAAAATAAAATAACTGATGGTCTTATGAATTAAGGGATTTTATATTTTGATGACTGATTTAACAGGGGGAAAACCCACATATAATAAATATCCTCCAGTGTGGCTAGAGGCCTGGGACATTATACAGATAAAATAGAATCCTGTATTTTTTTCACAAATATCTGTCCCTGAAGTGATGAGAAATTAGTTATAAGAAAGTAATAGAGAAAGCATTTTTGATTGATACACTTGAGAAATAGGAGCCTAAACTTCAGATTTGTCTCAAAAGAAGTTATGTGAAATATCATTCAGATCTGCAATTTGACCTTTCCAGTAAATATTCACTGTCTTCTGTAAGAATAACATTTTGTGACATCAGACTGTGGTAAGATTTTTAGACTAAGGTTAAAGAGCTGAAAAACCTTTGGCTCTGAGGATTCTTCAAACAGCATCAAGGAATATGTCTGCTCTGATTTTGAGTCACATTTCCCCAGTAGAATGTAAACTCCTTAAAAAGAGAGATTGTTTCTTTTCTTATCTTCAAATGCCCTTTTCCTAGCATGGTGCCTGATATATAGCACTACTGTCCTTGACTGATTGGCTGAAGGCTAAGGCATAGTTCAACTTCTTCCCAGACCTTCTGTTGACTACACTTAACAATAGGGACAACTACTATTTTTATTATTTTCTATGGACTGTCCACTGTCCACTACTTTGTATTCCTTGGCAATCATTTTCTATGATTAGTGGTCAGCTATGAATTCAGACTAAAAGTTAAAAACTTTGAACAGATTCCCTCAGTGAGCTAATTCCTATATGTACAAAATTCTGGCAGAGATAATTAATGAAAATCAGCCCTGTAAAGATGACATAAGCTGACTTGGGAGATATAAGAGATGAGAAATCATACTCTTAAAATGGAAATAGAAATACTTCTCTGAGGGCTATATTCCTCCCACTGGATCCTAAATAGTAAGACATCCCTGGGGTGTGAAGTAAAAATTTCCATTTGAAGAATGCCATTTAAATGCAAATTTCCTGTGGGTGAGAATATTATTTGTATTCAAAGAGAGAATCTATACTCTTTTCCCATACCTAAGCTCAGATCTGTGACATTTATGACATCAGTCTGTGGTCAGACTAGGGCTAAAGAGCTAAAACCTTTGGTTCTGCAGATTCTTCAAACAGCATCAAGGAATCTGGCTAAATTCTATAGTTTTAAAAGGCTCTAAACTCAGATTTGTGACCTAGAGTAAGTCATTTCTCATCTGTGGCCTCAGTTTCCTCATCTGTAAAAGAAGTCAAATTTATATGATCTCTAAAGGTTCAGCCCAAGGCTAACATTCAATGACTAACCTACTTATTGTTCCATATTCAGCTGGGGAGAAATCAGAGATTGCTTCTTTCCCTAGGCTGCTGTGTCTCTTTAATCTGGGTGGTATAGAAGATGGTCTTGAAGCAGAGGATGGGGAAAGGGGAAGACTCTGGGTTCTACTTCCCACTTCTGATTCATTAACTTCTCAGGGCCCTGGGCAACTATCTAAGAATATGTTTCAGAGCAAGTGCTGAGGTTTTCTCACCTTAGAATTTTTTATACCCTCTTGTCTTCTCTATGTAAGTGTTGGCTGAGAAAGAGGTAAATAATTCAAACCTTCAGAATGAAATATTCACATTTGTTTTGAAAATCCTATTGACTAGGTCAGTCCAACTTCAGACCAAGCTCTTAAACTTAGATCTACAGGGAAGGGAACTGAGGTACAAAGACATGAACTTGCTGTGAGCGCAGTGATTCAGTCAACTGGGGGTCACACTCAGACTCCCTCAACATTTTAGTGTTTATTGTCCAGGATCCCACATCCAGTTGCTAAGCAACAGAACCCCAGGCCACAATCTAATGGCACATTTACCATTCCTACAAGCAGTCTCAAATCCATTGTGTATGAAGAAAGCTTCCCCCTACATACCGTCATGCTCTTGCGGGTGCGCTCGCTCTCTCTCTCTCTCTCTCTCTCTCTGTCTCTCTCTCTCTCACACACACACACACACACACACACACACACACACACACACACACACACTCACACACACAGCCTGCCCATTTTTGACTCTATTTATACAGCTGCAGGCAGTGCTTTAAGGAAGGGAGATGATTTGGGGTGTACACTGTTCCCTAAAGGGAACAGATACTTGAAAGAAAAGGATACTGAACCAAGACCCCTGTTTACCTGCTGTGGCATTTGCAAAGTTCTTGAATTTTTTGAGCTGAAATCTCTTCACGGCCACTGGTTTCCCGTGGTACTGAGCCTGGTATATAATGGTTCCACTTCCACCTTGGCCCAGAACATTGTTTTCATTTTCACTGCATTCTAACTTGCTATTTTCCAGAAATAGCCTGCCATGAACATAACACAAATGATTAGTCTGGGAGGAATTACACTTTAAACATTTCCCTGTAGCGCCTCCTCAGCGCTCCCTATATTTGGAAGATAACCTGCATAAAGTGTGAAGTATACTGGATGTGTTATGCCCATGGCTTAATGACATAACTCCGATATCTCATGGAGCCAAGTGAGTTAAATTTAAAAATTAATTATTCGTGTCAGAGACTCTGCTAGACAAGGAAGATATGAAGACAGAGACACAACAGGCCTTGCCCTCAAGGAACTTCAGTCCTCGAACTTATATTCTGATCATCTAGGGCAGTGATGGTCAAACTACGGCCCAGGTCCGCGGGCCAGATGTTCTATCCAGCCACACAACATTATTCCTAATCTGACAAATATGATAAGTAGGATACAATACAATGAAAATTGGAAAGAGTTGCCTTAGAAACACTGACAGATGAGCATTTCCTTTCCTTTGGCCCCCCTCTTTAAAAAGTTTGCCCATCACTGCTCTAGGAAAGAGAGCTTTTAGGTGATTAATGAGTATCCATCCAGCAGGGACAGGAAGAAGTCTTCCAGAATGATGGACATTACACATGAGTTATTCAAAGTGATCAAGAAAAAACAATTGGTCCTTCTTTTGCTGGGTCCTTCCTTGGGACATTCTTAAATGGTAAAGTTCTATCCTTAAGGTTATATATGGGGTAGAAGAAGGGTAGAGGAACAGTATAGAATTTCATTCTACTTCAGTTTAGTGGAGAAGAATTCTGAGGACTCTGACTCTCCTGACTCTGCCACCAGGCTCCCAGTGCCAGGACCATTTCTCCAAGTCCTTCCCTTAGGCTCTCTTTTATATATTATTTTACATTAGAATGTCAACTCCTTGAGAGCAGGGGCTGCCTTTCTTATTCTTTGTCTTTATATCCCTAGCACTCAGTACTTTAATAACTGTTAGTTGTGGAAGTTAGGTGGCCCAGTGGATAGATAGAGTGCCAGGCTTTGAGTCAGAAAGACTCATCTTCCTGCGTTCAAATCTAGCCTTAGACACTGGCCGTGTGACTCTGAGGGAGTCACTTAACCTTATTTACCTTAGTTTCCTCATCTGAAAGATGAGCTGGAGAAGAAAATGGCAAACGACCACAGTATCTATGCCAAGAAAACCCCAAATGGGGTTTCAAAAAGTCAGACACGACTGAATAACAAAAAAATGTCTGTTGACATGAATACTCTCCTCAGTTCTTCCAATTTCCTGCCCAACACTGATTCATTCTCCTCCCTTTCTTTCTTCTGGAAGGTTGGTAGGTAGAAAAGAGAACCATTTAAAATCCTTTTTCCTCCCTACCTCAAGCCTCATTGACAATATAGCATATGCCTACATGTTTTAAAAGGTTTTACATTTGCTGCCTTTTCCAGATTGCCTCACCATCAAACCAATATTGTACAATTTGTGGAAAAGCCATGCTTTAATTTCTGACTTTTCCTTCTTGATACAACTGAACCAAAATGCAGTTACTTATGCTGCAATCCATCATTTTCCATTATTTTCCTGAGACAGGTCTTACAGCTGCTCAGACTTCAAATAGCTCAACTACACTATGCATCGGTCAAATAAAACTAACAAATTACCTCCCTCACTCAGATTCTCAGGCAGACATGCTGGGGCTGTTATCCCAAATGCTCACTAATAACTACCTGGAGGAGAAAGATACAGATTGTTAAAGGGTCTGATGTAGCTAGCAGGCAGAGGTATGGAAATGTTAGTAATTTACACTGAGGATTTTTGAAATGTGGTTTTCTCTGATGACTCCACAGAGCCTGGGAAGTGCCCTCAGAGAAAAGATCCCCAGAGATTTACATAGGGAGGGGAAAGCGCACACACACACACACACACACACACACACACACACACACGGAAAAATGTTGCTTGACAAATTTCAGGCATGATGGTTTGGTGGATGCCAGCATCTTAGAGGCACATGGTTTCAAACCTTAACACTGGGCTGACAGCTCTGGATTATCAAAGTCACCAGGGTGGTGTGTCGTTAAAAAAGTTTTCAACCAGTTTATGTGGTACAGTACCTCCTTTGGGTTTATTAATTCTGTTTATATCATTATGACTTTTAAAAAACTCCCTTTCAAGTAATTTTGACTTCCTTTCATCTGGGAGGGTAGAGGATCAGGGAAGGACTGTCAATAAGAACAAATTGGGGAAAAAAGAACCATTTGAATTCCCCTTTATCCTCTTCATTTCAAGTCCAATTCATAGTGCAGTATATGCTTACTTGTTTTTTAAAAAGGTTTCACATTTGTTTTCTTATCTATGATGCCTAACTCACAAACCAAAGTTGCCTGATTTTTGGAAAAGCTAAGCTTCCCTATGGAACTGACCCAAGTTATTGACTCAGGACTAGGCTTGAGCCAGCAGGGACAGCTTTTCTCCTCCTGTTATGTTAGATAAACTGAGTTTCATGCAAGGTGGGTTTTTTTCAGATGAGATTCAAAGCATGAGAAAATTGTAGTATTGAAATGAAAGTTTACCCCAAATGAGTTCTTGCCCATTTAAAAATGTTTGAGATCAGACCTCAAAATGTGGAAGCCAGATAATTTTTAAAGAACAATGGTGATTCAATTAAAGATGAATTGGGAGGGAGGGTGTTGTTATGTGGCTCAGTGGATTAAGAGCCAGGTCTAGAGATGGGAGGTTCTGGGATCAAATCTGGTCTCAGACTTTTTTTAGCTGTGTAACCCTGGGCAATTCACTTAATCCCTACTGCCTATGCTTTTTTGCCTTGCAAATGATACACAGTATTGATTCTAAGATGGAAGTAAAGGTTAAAAGAAATGAATTTAGGGAAAAAAAAACATTGTATGGCATAATATTTCATTCTACAACACCTTGCTTCTCGTTACAATTTACTATTTCAGAATTTAATCATTCTTATCTGTGAGGCCTTTTGAAGTATTCCATGAATAACAGAAACCTGAAAAAAAACATATTTTCTAAATGTCTTTGCTGATTCCACTGATGGTGAAATCTGGTAAGTTGAAAAGACTTATAAAAAAGACTTGCTCTAAAGCCTGGGATTCTTCTCTAAGTGGAAAACTTAGAACCATGGATTTTTTGAACCATGATTTTGCAACACTCAAGCATATCCCCTAACTTCCTTTTGCAATACCCAAGCATATCCCCTAACTACTTGCATGTGATGGAGACAGACCCTGAAGAGAAGTAGTCAAATTTTCAAAAAACGTGAGAAAATATGAAGCACTATTACAATTCAAAATGAAAAAGAAAATAGGTGCAGTACATACCTTGAAGGGGATTACAATCTTTAGTGGTAATGAGACGCAGATGTATACATTCTGATTTATGTTAGAATAAGACAAGTTCTTAGAAGTCAATAAGAGTGACATAAAAAAATCTGAGGAAGAATGAATCAGCTTTAGCTGAGAGATCCGGGAAAGCTTCAAAGGGTTATTGGGAAATCAAATAGGAATGTCACAATTCAAAAATTGCTAGAAACTAATGAGTAAGGCAAAGTCATCAAGAGATCATTTTTATTGACCACTTCTTTCTGGATGATATGACAAAATGTTTTATGTGGTCTTCAAAAGCTTATTTCCAGTATTATTATCTTAAGGTAATAGTAGACACAATTACCTCAAAGACTTAAGGAACTGAAATATTCAGTCTTGAGGTAGCAGTTATAAAAGTGATGTTTGATAAAAGGAAAATGAAAACAGATTGTTTGGAACCTTTCCTATTCTCGAATATTTTCTGGAGACCCATTCTAATTTATCTTCTGTTTGTTGAGCAAGCAGCAGCGTAGAAACTGGGCCTGAGAGCAAGCTCAGCAGAAATACAGTTTCAGCTTATTTATCAGAAAGAAAATAAAATACACCCAGCATACTGACGGTTTGATTTTCAAAGGTGATCATTTTTGCCCTTGCTTTTTCAGTAGCTTTCCTTCTCTGAGCAATGAAAAAAAAAATAAAAATCACTTGCTTCCTTTTAGGGAGGAGACACTGGGCTAAAGGTACGGAGGGCCATTAGGGGTCTGATCTCAATGTGTATTAAGATTAAACCTTGAACTTGCTCCATTTTTCTGACCTGAGATGGTTGACCCTTCTTTGGTCAGCCTGGTGGCCCTCTGATCTCAGAGGTTGACCATATTAGAGGTAGACTTTCTGTGAACATCTGGCCACCAGTTAAAAACTCATGAACTTAAGCAATCAAACAAGAAGCTGAGAAGCTCAAGAAGAATTTACTGAATGATGATCAAGAGAACTTACCAGTATGACTACTGCAAAATATAATTTACAGTGTTGTTAGAATAATCTGATTTGGTTAAGACATGGCCAGAGGTGATACAGGTTAAGCATTAGCAAAGGGGTCAGATTGGTATCTACTTTATTGGTCACTTTGTAAAAGTATTTGCCAAGGAGATAGATAACAGATCTGACTAAATGCTGCCCGTTTACATTACCTTGCAGGAAAATCAGTCATAAATAACTCTGGGACCAGCTCTTGCAAAGGAACAGGAATATCTGAATGACTGGGACATGTAATAAAGTCTTGCTCGATTGCAGTCAGGACACAGTCCTCCATATCAAAGTATTGCACATCTTCTACTTTCTCATTCAAGTCATTTTGTTGAGTTCTTGAAGACTCACAGACGGGGCATGGGACATACTGCTCCATGAGCAAGGTACCATCACTCTCAGTAGCTGTAAGGGCTGAAAAGGAACAGAATTTGGTTTACAAAGAAGTGGTATTTAGGGTTATCCACTGGCTGGACATTTTATCACAGAAGTCTGTTCCTCATAGTTTCTTTTTAAAATATCAGTAACCACAGTTGCACAATACAATTTGGGATATCTGACCCAAACACACCCACAGCAGACATGTCTATACTGCATTCCTAGTAGATCAGATAAATTGAGGTCTTGACCCAAGGGGCAATGTGTTCTTTCTCAGTATGCTACTGAGCCACTCGTGTATATTACTAGTCAAGATATGGGTCATTGGTCATTATTTTAGGAGCTTTAAAAAGATTAATACTCTTGCATACACTCTCTTGTACAACCCACCTTGGGGATCATAAGTCTGGGGAACTGGGGGAAGGGATGTGTGTAGAAGACACAGTATGTGATTATAGGGAATAAATTCAGACCTCATTAGCACTTCATACTAACTGCGCATCCAGAATCAGAACAATTTATTCTACAACTTTATAAAAACAAACAACTTTGAAAAATTTAAGATTTCTGATCAATGCAATGACCAACTACAATCCAAGAGGACAGATGATTAAAGCAAGCTATTCAGCTGTCTAGCAGAGAGGTGATGGATGCAAGATGAAGAATGGGACACATATTTTTGGATTTTTGCCAATTTGGAGATTTTCTTTTCTTGATTATGCATATCTGTTATAAAGGTTTTTTTTTCTCTTTCTTTCTTTTGTGGGGGAGGAGGAAGGAAAAGAAAAGAATGCTTCTTAATGGAGAAAATTTTAATTTTTTCAAAAAGAAACTGTCCATGACAAATTTGTGCCAGTCCACAAAACTCTGACTACTAATTCAATTCAACTAAAATTTAGGTTAGTACCATGTGTAGAGTCTCCAAAGAGCCTAGATTATGGGGGGGACTCCTAATCTAGCCTTCTCCTTGAGTTCTTCTCTTCTCATTCTGAACTGCTTCTTTCAGCATAGGGTCTTATTCTGACCATGAACTTCAGTAAGCTTCTCTACCTGAGGCTGAGTGTCTCTGTGAGTGATACCTAAGGGTAACACTTAAGTTGTGATAGTGAAACACAAAGGGCCCCACAAGATAGTTGTATTGAATTTGCTACACTCAACTTCAGAATAGCAGTGTCCCAGAATAGCCAGCCAAATGAAGAATCTGTGAATAGAATTGTACAGATACTTCTAACTGACTAATCTGCCCTAGTAGGATAACGCTAAAGTTTGACTGCGGATTATATCTTGCTATGAATGCTACTATTCTCCTTTCCCTTACATGTCCCAGGGATATAATCACTAAGCCTAAAGATAGAGATGACACCAATCTAGGTAAGTTCAAAGATTTAATGTGCTTGAGGCTTAGGAGGGAAGCAGGGTAAATAACTGGGAAGGAGGGAAACAGGAAGTTCTTGATCTAAACTAATGCTGACAAAGATGGTACTTGAATCAAAGGTAATCAAGATTATCAACTGTTAATTGATAATTGCCAGTTGCCAGCCTGGCAGTGCCAGGCTGGTTCACCCAAATTAGGTTATTTGCTGAAGGATGTTGTTGTTTCTTCTTGGAGTATGAATCAGGAACAGGTCGTTCAGTATGAGGATCTGGGACTGTGAGATTGTTCAGTGGAGTTTGCTGGTAATTCAAGTTGACCTAAGGCCTACCCTCACAACCACCACAAACCTCCCACTACCCCAAATATCTCAGATTGAGAACCTGTCTCAGTTCAAATCCTCCCTTTTATATTTGAGCATCAACTGATTTGGCACAAGCCAGCCCCTGGCAGGTTCAGTCCATTCCATGTTCTAATCAGGTAACTTTCCATCATCTTGTTTTCCATATTGCTTTGCAAAATATCATTACAGGTTACAGAGTTGGATGGTCTAAAGCAGAGAATTTAGATGATTTTTTAAACCACAGTATAATTTGGGCTATGAAACTCTGTTTTAAATCAATAAATATTTAGGAATCTTTGGGTGGAAAGAAAGCCTTATATATCTACACCTATTTTTTTTTTTGGTGAGGTGATTTGGCATGCTTTAAATAAGGGAAGGAATATGTAATGGATTAGAAGCCAGAAATGTGCAATTTTCATGTATACGTACATATGAGCATATTCCTACCACATTCCCCTTTGGGTGACTTGTCATTAAATTTGCAGACTTCTGCTGCTCAAATTGAATGAGATTCTTTTTTTTCCCTTTCCATTAATCAGGCAGTCATTGTCTCACTATGCTAAATGATTCCATACTCATTACAGAGCTAATTCACTTAAAGCATCAGTCAGCCAGGCAATCAACAATGTCTCACAAGCACAGGACTGCAACAGTGTGTAGACCATCCCACTAGCTGCTGGCAATAGTTACACAGTACCTGGAAATAGAGATGTAAGAGGAAGGAAAACAATGGATTCTGGCAGCTGACATAAATGAAAATACCTGCCTCCCAAGGACAACTTACCCCTATCTACAAAAAGCCCCTGCATCATCCATGGTGTGGGCCCCCCCACCCCCTTTTCTGGTTATTCACCATGACCTTCGAACATGGCGGAGAGCCATATAATGAATGACATCTACAGATTCCAACTGGAAAGAAAAAACAAAACATCCTGACTCATTTCCACTAAATCATCAAATAATGGCATTCATTGTTCACAACAGCCTTTCAGAAAGCCTATAAAACACAGATTTCCTGGGACAGTCATAGGATTATAAGATCACAGATAAAAGGGCTGGAAGCAGCCTCAAAGGGTATGTATCAAGTTCAACCCCCTCATTTTGCAGAGAAGAGAGCTAAGTCTTGGGCAGTGATTTGCCCAAGGCAGTAAGATGTAAGAAGGTAGTAATAATGGATAGTGAGTGTCACAGATGGGAATTAAACCCAGGGCATCCAAATTCAATCTTTTCCCTTCTTTACATATCACTTCCCTGTTCATGGATTTCAACACTACAGGGAGCTAGAGCTGGAACAGACCATAGAAATCTACTCTGGGGGACAGCTGGGTGACTCAGTGGATTGAGAATGAGGCCTAGAGATGGAGGTCCTGGGTTCAAATCTGGCCTCAGACACTTCTCAGCTGTGTGACCCTGGGCAAGTCACTTGACCCCCCATTGCCCACCCTTACCACTCTTCTGCCTTGGAGCCAATACACAGTATTGACTCTAAGACGGAAGGTAAGGGTTTAAAAAAAAAAAAAAAGAAAGAAAGAAATCTATTCTGGTTTCTCATTTTAGAGAAAGCCCAATTCCATATTTTTTAGTGAAAATTTATAAAAAGAACATCCTTTTGTCAGACCACAAATACTTACGTGAGTTCAGAGACTATGGTCACCAAAATATAATCTTTCAGTCCTTATATCAACTGTTCCAAATATTCCCATCATTTTTTTTTGTTATTGTTTTTTTAAACCCTTACCTTCTATCTTAGTATTAAATTCTAGGACAGAAGAGTGGCAAGGGCTAGACAATCAGCTTTAAGTAACTTGTCTAGAGTCACATAGCTAGGAAATGTCCAAGATAGATTTGAATTTAGGTCATCCTCTAACCATTGTACTACTTAGCTGTTTTAAAACTATCAGTTTTATCTAGATCAAATTGCTTGCCAGTTCCGGGAGGGGGAAGGGAAGGAGACAATTTGGATCATCTAACTTCAGAAAACTCATGTGGAAATTTGTTATTACATGTAATTAGTAAAATAAAATACCTTTATAATAAAAAAATAAAACCATCAGTTTTAAAACTCTTCCAGCTACCTTATGGATTCTCAATGGTTGTACTAAAACCAAGGCAGCACTATAAATGCCTGACTTCAGGATATTGTTTTTGGGGGGATGAATTGGTTCTAAACAATAATAATGATAATAACTAGCATTTATATAGTACCTACTATGTGCCAAGCACTGTGCTAAGACTTATAAAAATGGGGATAATAATAGCACCTACCTCTCAGGGCTATTGTGAAGCTCAAATAAAGTAACTTTTGTAAAGGGTTTAGCACAGTACCTGGCAGTTAATAGGCACCATATAAGTGTTAGCTATTATTATTAATTATCTCATTTTATCCTCATAATAATCATTCAAGGTAGGTGCTATTATCCCCATTTTACAGATGATGAAACTGATGCAAACAAAGGTTAAATGTCTTAATCAAGCCTGCCCAACTACTAAGTGTCTTGAGGTCAAGTAACAATGTTTACAATGAAAAGATTCCAAAACAAACCTTATAAGTCAGAATGCACACCATGGAAGGATGAAGTAGGGATTGGGGCAGGGCGGGCAGGAGAGAGTGGTGTGAAAAAGCCCCAAATTAATTCAGTTTGGGGGCTGGAAGAAACCTGAGAGGTCAGCTAGGTCCACTTATCCATTTTACAAAGGTCATGGAAGATTAGAAAAATTAAATGTTTGTTGAATGAATGAATGTTAAGAGTTGCCCCCTCCATAAAATTAGTAATTTGATAATGACCCCATCAATAGGAATATTTCAGTACTTTGATTACTGAAGGAGTGTAGCAAAGAACTAACAAAAGGTGGGAGTCTACTCAATGCTTGGGAAGCCAGGCCAAACTCTGAGTGAAAATGGATCCCATTTAAGAGGTGAAGTCAACTGCAAATGTGAGCATTGGGCAGGCCTCTCTATCTATTGAAACGCTCTTTTCCATTTGGACTCTTTGCTGGACATTTTCCATGGCAAAGACAAACCCTTTTGGGGAGCATGCATCTCCTTTTTTTTTTTTTTTTGCCTTGTTTGATACTAATATTGGAAGGTTGCTAAATAAAATTATCTGTTGCTAATTATTTTCATTTCACTTCAGTGGAAGGAGGGAAACAAGCATTTATCAAGGTGTCCATGTGTCAGGCATTGTGCTAAGCATTTTATAAATATTACCTCATTTGATCCTCACAACAACTCTGTGAGGTAGGTGTCATTATTATTCCCATTTTACAGCTGAGGAAACTGAGGCAAACAGAGGTCAAATGACTTGCCTGGGGTTACATGGCTAGATTTTAAAATTCTAGTTTCCTAGCCCAAGTACCACCTAATTGCCTCTCAGTGGATTTATGAAGTTGCTAATATGGATTCTCCCTTCATCAGTGCAGCTCACAACCTGCCTATAAAGGGCAGTGAGGTGTAGAGAAAAGAGTCTGAAGACCTGCATACAAATTCTAGCTTTTGTCTATAGTTTACTATTTGTGTGTCCTCCTTATCTAAGGGGCTTTCCCCTATAGGGATTGGATTAGGTAACATTTTAGGTTTCTTCTAAATCTAGATCACAGATCTTATGCTTTCTGCCTTTTGAACCTTTGAGAATCTTATCCCTGTTCTCCAGCAAATCACCAAGAATTAAAAAAATCACTCTATAGCAAAAATGAATAATATGGAAATAGATATGAAGTGATATTTGTATAACCCAGCGGAATTGCTTGTTGGCTCTGGGAGAAGAGAGGGAAAGAAAATGAATCATGTAAACATGGAAAAATATTTTAGAATAAAAATTAAAAAAAAATTCATCCAAGAATATCTACCCATTGTTTAGAGGCTTTCTACATGGTATTTTTCCACCTCAGGGGTACTAATGCAGAATTCAGGCTGCCCACAAGCTGTTCCTCACTCTTAATGTACGGTTGGTCCTTTTTTTGATCATACCTTTTCTTCATGTTATGCCATATTCCACTTCTTATTTGTAGATTATTTTTAGAAATACACTACTGTGTATTTAACCTTATCCCATTGGCATTTAGGTCACCCACAATCTTCTTTCTTTGGAGGCTGTGGTATGCCAAGATTCAAAACCCTATAGCATCTTTGGGAGGGCATCTATGCTAAAACGATCAGTTTTTGTGCCACAGAGCAGATCTTGATTGACTGTTAAAAGGACTTTGTAAAAGAATTTGTAATTTTCTAAATGAAACACACTCTACTTTTTTCTTCCTAGTCATCTCTGAACCCAACTCAATGTCTGTCTGCACTGTAGGTCTCAGAATGATGCACTAATCATCTGACTCAAAAAAATGACCTACTACGTGTCACTGTCTAGACAAATCATTTTTCATCCACTTGGTTTTTCCCGTATGGATTTTTAGCCTGACTTCTGAATAAATATGGATTCCATTGTGGAGTTCTATAATATTCTTGGGCATGAGTTCTATTTTTTTTAAGGACTGGATTTCTCCATCTTGCTCAAGCTGGAATTACAGGGGCCACTTATGGGCCCAATCCCATCATTGATTAAATATAGAAGCTCTGACTTGTTCCATTTATAGCCTGGGCTGGTTTGCCCTTTTTAGGAGACCCTGGGGCCCCCACTCCCAGAGGCTCAGGGTATTAATACAGAACTTAGTCTGGACACCCTATTAGAATATCCCACTACATTTTAGTACTCCTATGCACATGAGATCCAACAGCCTCAGACTACCTAGTAGAAGAGATTTCAGACATGGGCTTGAGTATTAGGGTAATGGGAACTTTTTCTAAATAAGGCTCCTATTGTGATTTGCAAAGGCTCATTAAGTTAAAATTATAACATAATTCAGTAATGACTTCTTACCAGGAAACCACTGGTCTATCAAGGAATTGATATGATCTGTGATAAAAGCCATGGCTGAGAAATCTCTCACTTCTGATTGACAAATTATTTTTATCCCTCCACTTTTTTTCTTCTTCCAGTTGACATCAGAGGATTCTACACTACAATTGAGAAACAAAAAGAACCATGTTATCCTTTGCAGTTGGACTGGAATGATTTTATTTATATTCATTTTTGAATGTCTTTCTCTATTGTTAGATTCCTAAATGTCTACCCTCTATTCCTTATCCTCTCAATATTCTTCGAATATACTTCTTTCCCTTTTCTATTCCTTAGTTATCATATTAAATTAAAATGTTTAAAATGTACTATTTTCAATGTATGCAATAGATATTTTAAATGTCAGTTTAAAATTTTTAAGACAGATGAGTTTAACTTTTTAAGTTGTTCACTTAAAAACCTTTTATTAAATCTCTTTCACTCACCCCATCTCCCCAAACTCAAATTATATATAGTTATTTTCTTTTTTCTGAAGTGTGTTGTAATGGAAAGAGCACTGGACCAGAAGTGTTAATGAATAGCAAGTAGCCTCAGCTCTTCCAGGGCCTAGATTTATGAACCTGAACAAGTCATTTAATCTCTATTCCTCAGTTTCTCCAATTGAGGGAAAGTAGAGGAATGTGGACCAGACGATTTCTAAGATCACTGTTGACTCTAAAATTAAATGAGACTAAAAATTACATGACCCCCACCCTGTGCCATAGGATAGTGGTCTTCTTCAATAGCTCCTACCCCTTATTGGAGTGAGGGTCCTTTACACCTGGTGATCTATTAACCAGTAGAGATCCAAAATGACTTAAACAAAGATTTTGTTCTCCCTCACACATACCAAATTCAGGTACATTCATTTGCCCATTTTGAACTAGAACCCTAAACACCCCCCCAAAAAGACCAAGAAAAACATTTTTTCTGGGTCAAAAAATACTTTTTAAAAGTGAATTCAGTCTGAATCATACCCCAGTGATGATGCCTATTCTATTTTAGCTCGAGAAGGCCATACTCATAAGAGAATTGGCAAAACACACCTAATGCCCTTGAAGACCAATTGTTTACTGGTGAGAGTCCCTTTAGGGGACCATCTGCCTTTTTAAAATTATATCTGAAGTTTTGTTTTTAGCTCACAGTTTAAGGACATTGATAAGCGTAGAGAACATTCACAGGAGGGTAAACAATGAATGGTTAAAGGCCTTGAGTTTATGTTAAAAGAAGATGGGTTGAAGGAACTGAGATGTTTAAAGCTGAAGAAGAGAAGCCTCACAGAATATATGATGGCCATCTCTGAGGATTTGATGAACTCTTGCTGTCGTACAGAAAAAGGATTGGATTTATTCTGTTGAGTCTCAGAAGGCAGAATAAGGAACAATGGGTAGCAAATATAGATTTCATGTCAGAAAAATTTTTTTTCTGTGTGTTAAAAAAATGCTTCAATGACCATCTTTTCTTCTTTTTGGTGGTGGGGGGGAGAGGAATCTTCTCTCTAGATTAGTGGTTCCCAAACTTTTTTGGCCTACCACCCCCTTTCCAGAAAAAATATTACTTAGCGCCCCTGGAAATTAATTTTTTAAAAAATTTTAATAGCAATTAATAGGAAAGATAAATGCACCTGTGGTCATCACTGCCCCTCTGTATCGCTGCAGCACCCACCAGGGGGCGGTGGCACCCACTTTTGGAATCACTGCTCTAGATCTATCTTCTTTCAATCTCCCCTTATAATAAGAACTATTCAATAGTAGGGCGGGAAGCTTCCAATGTTGCTCACTAAAAGTCTTCAAGTCAGGGCCATATTGTTGCTTGCCAGTTGTATCATAGTAGGGAGTTCTATTGGGTATGAGGTAGATGAGATGTATGGTCTTTAGGGTCCCTTCCAACTCTCAAATTCTAACTCTGGATTCATTTGACTATGGCAAGCATAATTAAATGGCATAAATGATGGGAGAAGCCCAAAAACAAGTTTACCATGTTTCTCTGATTTAAGCCATTTTCCTTTTTCTAGTATATGACTCCTCCCCTTCCTCATTACTCTGGAACAATGAATTAGAGAAGTCTACTATGGGATAGGGTGGGTTGAAGTCTTCTAAATATTTTAGATGAGTGCTCCCAAATTTCTATTTGTTCAATAAAACCTACCTTCCAAAACAGAAGAACTTGGGACTTAAGTTTAGTGACTGCATAATCTCAGAACAAAGGTGTTTAATATTTCACCCATATTGTTTACTCCCATCATGTCATCTAACCTGAGTGAAATATGTTGGGTTAAATTAAAATATATTACCTGAGGTAGCCCCCATCAAATGTGACCAGGAGACCTTCTTGCCAGTATATGGTCTGGTTTCTTTTTACTCTAAATGTGCTGCAACGGTTTCTCTGGCTGCCCATAAAACTGTAAATGGTCACTTTTCTATTCCTGCTCTTGGTATTCTTCTTGTTTTCAAAAAGCTGAAAAATACAGAAAAATGACACACTTATGTAATTCTATCTCCGAGTTACAAATAGAACTTTTTGTCTTAAATTGGTATGGCATTCACTTCCATATTAGGTCATTTTGGCACTGTTGATGGTTGTCAATAAATACTGACTGAACTTTTGATGAAGGCCTGTCACTAACTTGATGCACTAGGTTCAACTTTCTCCAGGGAAAAAGGGTCTGTGTACCACAAAAATGTGTCTTTTGTTTTATAACTGTTTCTAGATGTGTTTTGGTCATTGACCAATATAGCTCCATGTTTGGACCAATTAAATGAATTAAAAATGTATTAGATAATGACTATTAAGATTTGGAAAAGAAGTAAAAAAACACCTAGTCCAATTCACATGTAAAGAAGAATTCTATTATGTCCAACAAACGCTAATCTAATTTTTACTTTAAGAATATCAGTGAGAGAGAAGCTACTACTTCCCAAGGGACATATGATTTTAAAAATATTTTTTTGGTTATGTTTTTACACATTTTCAATTGTTAGGCGTTTTTCCCTAACATCAAGATGAACTTTTCCTCTTCGTGTCTTACATGTATCACCCTTAGTTCTGGAATCTGGGGCCAGAGAGAACAAGTCTAATCCTTCTTCCACATGACTGTCTTTTTAATATTTGAAGACATGAATCACAGTTCTCACGTTTTGGGATGTTTTGGTCTTCTCCAGCTCAAACATCCCCAGTTCCTTCAACTGATCTTTACATGGCATGAACTTGAAGTCCCTGACCATCCTGGTTGATCCAACTGGTTACCTTGAGTAAGAACTAAATCAGATGTAATTCATGCTCTTGTAGAGCCTATATCATAAATACTCTAAAGTGGGACAGGGAATATGGAAAGAGAAGTTTGGAATTAGGTCAGGTTATTTAAAAATCTTTGCCTATGTGAAAAAGCTTGGAGAGAGGAGTTCTTTCACATTGAGTTCTTTTAATCAGTCTACCTTCTTGGCATTAAAAATGGATCCTTTCTCCTTCTGTTAAAGCACATGTTAAAATTTATGATTTTCCAAGTTAGTTCTTGTACTCATTTTCTTCATTCTTCAGCAATCCTAGAAGATCACAAAGCATCTTCTTTTACTGGTTAGGTTCAAAAGACAGAAGGAAATATATCTTGGTTTTACTATTGACGGAAGAGGAAAGAAAAACCTTTTCAGGAAAGAATAATGGGCTGGTGGGTGGGATATACCTTGAAGTGACCCCCATATAAGAAAAAAAACTATACCAAGATAATACAATATAACAGTATAGTTATCCTTGGAAGTAAAATTCTAATGGTAATGTGAATTACTCAACAACTAGTGTTGCGTGGAGAAATTATGGAATGATTATTATCGTTCATCAAATTAAGTTAAATGGACAACTATCATTCTTTTTAATAGCACTAAATATGCCCGCAACAATTCTTGATGACCACAAATAGTATCTTACCCTTAATAGACCTAATCCTGGATTCCGAATGAAACATTTGGTCTTAAGGAATGACAAGGGGCAGTAGATTTGGGATTTATGGAAGTCATCCAAATGAACCACACTAGTAGGAAAGTAAAGTAGCCAGCATCCCAAGCCACCTGGTTCACATCAGCAAGGGCAATCTTTATCAAGTCAGAAAGAGGCACTTTCAAGATAGGAAGAAGAAAACTGAGTCCCATCAACATCAAAGAAACAATGTCTTGACTTATGTTCAGTTCTGTATGGACACTAACTTACCTGGAGATCCATTTCTGCCAAACTAATTAACATCCGAGCTATAAACCTTTGCCAGAAGCCAACAGGCACGAAACTCATTTTAAACACCCTCTGAATCGTGTTCGCAGCCTGGTGCCGCAAGCCATGGGTATCTAAACCTGGCTTGGCCGGAAGAAGATGTGGTAAGAGGTAACTGAAACAAATCAAATGTGATAAGTCAAATTTTTACCCCAGTCTTTGCAGTAGCCCTAACTCTAGATAACAGCCTGGTTTGAAAGAGTATGCTGTACTTCAGACTTCTAAGTTTTGTGTAAGTTCAAAAGGCATCTATCACAAAAACTTTAGAATTTTATTATTTGTAATAAAGCCTGACCTGTTGAGAAGAAAGCTACATTTCTTATTTTTTACTTGCAAGTGAAAATAAATTATTCTATTGTATAAATTCATCACGTTAGAGTAATGTAAAGTGAAGAAAATGGATTCTAAAAGCCTTTATGGCTAGAAAAACATGATCAGACAATATAAAGATTGATTAGAGACTAAAGGATTTTTTTTAATGTCAGTGAAGGTATAATAGCAGCAGTGTAGTTTGGAGGTACACTACTAGAAATAGCACTGATTTGGAACTAGAAGACCCAGGTTAAAATCCTGGCTTTGACCCTTACACCTTGTCTGACCCTGGGAAAATCACTTTACTTCCTTGGGCTTCAGTTTTCCTCTTTGTAAAATGAAGAAGTTGGATTAAATTACCTTGAAGGTCATTTTCATCTCTAAAGTCTCTGAGGGTTTGAAATGAATACAGTGGGGCAGTTAAGTGGCACAGTAGATAGAGGGCCAGGGTTGGAGTCAAGAGTGACCTGTGTTCAAATCTGTCCTCAAACGCTTCTTACATGTGTGACCTTGGGTAATTTACTTAATCTTGTTTACCTAGCACTTGCCCTTAAGAGTTGTTACTAAGACAGAAAGCAAAGGTTTTAAAAAAGAAAGAAATACGGTTTTAAAAGTCTGAGAAAAATATAAAAATTACTTAGGGTAGACTCTCAGTAGCAGCTAATATTTTACTCTTTAAAATAGTTTATGTTTTAGTCACTTGGAACAAATTTATGTGTCCTAACAGCAAGATTAGGTCCGTAAAAGGTTTTGATTTTTTTTTTAACTTAAGAAAATGCACACTTCCAATGAAAACACTGCAATGCTGTATCATTTCATCTTCATCATTTTATGATGATCACAGCTGAGAATTGTATTTCCTTAAGAACCTCTGCTGAAAAGTTATCATTTTTTAATGTCTGCGCATGAGGCTACATTATAAAAGGCTAAGGAGGGATAAGATACCTTCTAGGAGGTTACAAAGATAATAATACATATCTTTGGTATGTTTAGTTAATAGCAATTTTAATAAGAAGAGGTTGGAATTCTGCTCTCCTGTAGGGGAAAATAATGAATTCTTTAAAAAAACAAACTATAAAGTTTAATATGATTAAAGTTCAAGAAGTTCAATTTAAACATTATAGCCATCATGAGGTTACAGAACCTTTTATGAGATATTCCTGAAAGCATTTTGCAAGGTAAATTAGCCCTGTCTAAAACCACCTTTGATGTGTAAAGCTTTGTCAGACAGAAAAATCTAAGTTTTCAAACATATTATATAAGCCAAGATGATATCAAACTCTATGCATTGGAGGCAGCTTAAGCTCTAAAATCTTGGGACATAACAGTAAGCAGCAATATAGCAATTTCGTGTCATAAAACTAATGGACAACCTGTTGGAGAGCTAATAAATTAGCCTTGGAAGATCTCTAAAATAACCATTCCAGAAATGTAGGTAACTTGAAGGTCAATGAACTATGATGGACAATGATGTCTGCTGGGAAGATAATAGAATTTAGAGCTGAAAGAGACATTAGGGAAGATCTTTGTCCTCCCCCTCACTTCTGCCCTCCCTGTCCAATCAATTGCCAAGTCCTATTGATTCTTTGTTTGTAGTGTTGCAATCCCTTTCATATCCATATCTCTTCCCTTCTAGTTCCACAATTACTACCCTAGGGGATCAGAGCTGGAAATGGCTTTAGAGCTCATCTATTCCTTTCCCCTCCATTTTATGGATGAGGAAACATGAGACCCAGACTGGCAAACTAATTTGCCTGAGGTTATACAAGGCTGAATTTAAACCCACATCTTCTGATTCCAATTAAGGTGGCCTTTTAATTCCATAGAATCATGAAATCTCAGAGGACTCTCAGTTAAGCTGATATCTGAACAGGGATCCCTTCAGTAATACATCCAACAAATGTTCACCCAGCCTTCACTGGCAGACCTCCAGAGAGAGGGAACTCACTACCTCTTGAGTCTACTCCATTCATTTTTAGATTGCTCTAGTAATGAAAAAAGTCATTCTTTATATCAACCCTGAATCATCTTCTCGGCTTCTTCTTTTTGCCCTTAGTTTTGCTCTTGAGAGCCAGGCAGGATAAGCCTCATCCTTCATTATATAGCAACATTTCAAACGTTTAAAGAGAGTGATCATAACACTGAGAGATAGCCATCTCTCTTGTTCTGACCCCTCTCATGTCAAACCTCAATGACTGAATTATCTGACTAGTTTCCCTACCTTCATATTCCCTCTTCCCTAATCTATAAGGGCAAACTGTAAATAAACAGGTCTGTATTTTTATTGGTAGCTTGGAGAAAGGTGTTCATGAATTGGAAGATGACACAAATTTGGGGGAGACAGCTATCGCATGGTAGATGACAGTCAGTATCCAAACAGGTCTTGGCAGGCTAAAATATTATATCTAATCTAAACAGATGAATTTTTAGAAATATAAATGAAAGGTACTGCACTAGAGTTTTTAAAAAAGCCATTTCACAAGTACAGGGTATAAGAAATGTGTCTGGGCAATATCTTAAATGAAAGAAATCTGGGCATCAGGGTATATTCAATAGGAATCAACAGTGACACATGATAACCAAATGATGACTATTCTTTGTAGCATTAAGAGAAATTTTGTGTCTAGAACATAGGAGAGATAGGTCTATATTCCCTACTCCATTATATTGGAATACAAGCATTATGTTCAATTTTGACCACCAAATTTTAGGGAAGAAGCCTACAAAACTGGAGTGACCAGAAAAGAATAATCTGGAAAGTAGTCAGCTAGGTGGTACAGTGGATAGAGTGTTAAATCTGTAATCAGGAAAATTGGAGTTCAATTCCTGCCCTACGTGCTTACTACTTATGTGACTCTGGGCAAGTCACTTACCCTTTGCCTTAGTTTCCTCATCTGTAAAAGAATTATATATATATACATATATATATATAATTGTAAAATAATTATACTTAACTCCAAAGGTTGTTGCAAGGATAACATGAGATATCTGCAAAGTTAAGTTTTGAAACAGAAAAAAGAGTGAAAGATGATTCTAAGAATCTGAACCTGAATGTTTGGTGGTATCATTAAAAGAAATTAGGAAGAGGGCAGATAGGTAGCTCAGTGGATTGGAAGCCAGAACAGGAAGTTCTGGGTTCAAATCTGTCCAGGGATATTTCCTAGCTGTGTAAACCTGGGCAAGTCACTTAATTCCCATTGCCTAGTCCCTATTACTCTTCTGCCTTAGCTAAGGGTTTAAAAAAAATTAGGAAGTTGAAAAGAAGGGCTTTGCAAACCTTATAATGCTATATAAATGTTAGCTATTATTATTATCTATCAGAAATCACTGTTAAAATACCTGTGACTCCTCCCCACTCCCTACCCCCAACCATGGTTCTATTTGTTCTTTCTTACCATCCTAGTTAGTACTATCGAAATACCAAATCAACTTACCTATCATTGGCAACTGGCAAGGCAATTTCGAATTTGGCTAGAAACTGAAAATACTGTTCTTCTGTTTGTTCAGTGAAGCCTGTTCCAACTAGTAGCATCCTGAGATCCTCTGCTCTAATCACTCCATTCTTGGCCACTGACTTGGAGCTCTTAATGTTAAAAATCCTTTGCAGACATTCTGATAACCAGATTGGATCAAGGAAATAGAGGTTTCTAAGTCCATGGCTAGTGTCCGGGAAATGTAAGAGGGTTCCTGTTTCAATGAGGAAGCTGATAGCTAGAGAGAGAGAGAGAGAGAGAGAGAGAACAACCAAATAACAATATAAGAGGAATCAGAGTAATATGGGATCTAGGAAAATCTTTCTAGAAGCCTCTAGATTGATTCTTTCCCTACTGCCCATAAATCATGCTCAGGTATCCTATCCCCCCCAAATGCTTCCCTTGATACTGTCTCATTAAGTCCTTCAGTTTCCTCTACATCCACCCAACCTCTTAGGTGTGGCTTCTGCTTCTACTGAAGCTGCTCTCTTTCAAGTCTCCCATGATCCTTTATTTGCCAAATCCAATGGCTTTATCTTAATCCTCATTCTCCTTGACCTCTCTGTACCATATGACTCTGTTGACCATTCCCTCATATGCTTTTTTGTTAGTTGTAGAGATGGCTATGATGCTGGTTTCTCCTTATTGCTCTGTTATCTACATAATCACTCTTCCAAACTGTAAAATTGGAATTGGGGAGATGCCATCTAAAAGTATATATATATAGGGGCTGAGAGCCAGGCCTAGAGACAGGAGGTCCTAGGTTCAAATCCGGCCTCAGACACCTCCCAGCTGTGTGACCCTGGGCAAGTGACTTGACCCCCATTGCCTACCCTTACCAATCTTCCACCTATAAGTCAATACACAGAAGTTAAGGGTTTAAAATTTAAAAAAAAAAAAGTATATATATATATATATTTTCTATGGACATGTGGGGGCTATCAAACTACATTTCCCATGGTCCAACGGGTTTCCGGTTCTTTGGGCGTGGGGACGCCTGCATCCCCACGCATAGGACAGTTTAAATGGGAGGAAATCTGAAAGTAATGTCTCTTTATCTTCTGGAACACTGGGTGGAAGAATGGGCTCCGCGGTAAATATAAAAGATAGGCGAGGTCTTATATATATTTTACCAGCATGGCCATGGCTTTAATTAAAATACTAATTTTTATTATTATATCAGTCATTATTTTTAATCTTAACAAAACAGATCCCTGGTTTGGGAACTTCCTTTTGCCTCCAAGTATGGGTGTCTTTTAAGGTTTACCTTCAGTAGAATGTAAGCTCTTTTAGGGGAAGGATGGTTTTGTTTTTGCCTTTATGTCCAAAATATCTGGTATATAGTATATACTTAATAAATATATGCTAAATGAATAAATGAAGATTCTGTCTAGCTCTTTTCTCTCTACAATCTCTCCCTACTTTGGTGATTTCATTCATTCTCCTGACTTTGATGACTATGCAAATAGCTCTCACATCAATATATACAACCCCAATTTCTATCCATCCATCCCCCTCAACTCAAAATTCTTATGTCCAAATGCTAGAGGGATATTTCCACTTGGATTTACCACTGATCCTAAAACTTAACATCTTCAAGAATGATTCACCATTAATCAACCCCCCCCCTTCCATATCTGTCTTTCCTTTCAACTTTCTCATTTCTTTTTGATTCCATTACCATCATTCAGGCTCAAATCCTTGGAGTCATTTTTCAAAAATCCATATTTAACCATTTGCCTAGTTCCAAATAATTAGCCTCCCCAAGGGAATCACACCTTCTTTTACCATTCTAGTGTAGCCTCCCTCCTACTAATCTACATGACACTAGCATCTCCTTTCTCTAATTTATTCTTTACACAAATGCAAAAATAATTCTCCTATTGCACAGGCCTGGCCATATTGGTCCTTTACTCAAAAATCTGTAGTTTCTCTTCATTATCTAATAACTCAAAATAAAATGTCCTTAACCTGGTATTTATGACCTTCTATAACATGGTTTCCAACTACCTTTCCCATCTAATTTTATACTATTTTCCTATTTTATGGTACAGTCAAACTGGCCTACTAGCTGCAACCTGAACTCACCCTATACTTTCCTGATGATCTATCTGCAAAGATTTTCCTTTAAACTTGGAATACAGCCTATCAAAAGACTTTTCCTTTTTTTTTTAAAGGCTGGGCTCAAATTTCTCTTGGAAAAAAAACTTCCTGGGTTCCTCTATCTGAAAATGATTTTCTTCTACAAATTTCCCCAGAGTTCTTTGTCTTGCTTTTTCCTCTGTCTTACTACAGTCTATCTAGTATTAGACAAACATGCATATACACAGGAATATTTTCATTAGGTTTTAAGTTGATAAAGAATTGAGATTGCTTTATGCTCATCTTTGTATTCTCCAAATCTCCAAACATAATTTTTTTGTGGGGGGGAGGAGAGGGGAGCCAGACCTATGATTTCATTGGTGTAGAGAATGAATTCCCAATGAGGAAATTCTTTCTACTCTAGGTATACACCTGGTCTGCAATTTAAGACTCTTAGGGAATTATTTAGGCCACTTAGAGATGAAATTTTGTTTAGAGACTCAGTCAGTATTTGTCAGAGGCAGGATTCGAACTTATGTTTTCCTAACACCACTGCCCTCTTTTGATCCATTATACCATGTTGCCTCTCATGTGCTTTGCACAATAAGGGCTTAATGAGTATCTCTTGAATTGAATGATGCCCACAAGAAGATGTAAAAATAATAAGTTTGTAGTAAAAACGAATACTTCAAAAACTAATAGATTTAAGTTTCATCTCTTAATGTTAATCTGAATATTAATAATAATAATAATAATAATTAGATAAATAATCTCTCTTATTATGATGCCTTTTTCATAGTCTTTCATAGAGGCAGGTACATGGTGTAATGGATAAAGCCCTGGACTTGGATTCAGGAAGACATGAATTCAAATTGGGCTTCAGATATTTACTAGCTGCATGACTCTAGGCAAGTTACTTAATTTGTCTGCCTCAGTTTCCTCCTCTGTAAAACATGGATAATAAAGGTTGTTGAGAGGATAAAATGAGGTATTTGTAAAAAAAACCTTGCATGTCTTAAAGAGGTATATGAAAACTGGTTATTATTTTATTACCTCCCTCAGGCTACAGTGGGTTTTTAATTAGATTATCAGACAGTGCTATTGGCCCACTTTAAAAAATTCTCCATTCCTCCTGAAGGGCAAACTTAATTCCCCAAGAAGATCATTCCGTTTCTCTGAAGTGCAACAACAGGAGGTCTTACTTTCTTCTCAGGACTCCCCCACCCCTTTCTTCTATCACAAGCCTCACATTTTCCTTCCTGCCTCTCCTCCTCTCCCCAGTCTGAGCATCCATCAGTGAGTTACTTCCTCTAAGATTTTAGGACAAAATTCCAAAGCGTACCCGACTGTAAGTCCTCATAGTCGTTGATGTCATTTCCTGGTGTCTGTTCTACGATTTGCTCTATCTGTTTATCCGTGAGATACTGGACATCATCTGCCTGATTTCGTCTCTGCTGCTCAGCTATGACCGCTTCTTGGAGACTGAGGTAACTCCTTGGTATCTGTGAATTAGGTCAGACAAAGGCCTTGCCAAGTGACTGTGGGAAACATACCATTTCCAATTAATTAGCTGTGACCTAAATCTGCTGCATACTAACTGTGACCTTGGAAAAAAATCACAGACTCCATATCCATGGAGTCCCTTATCTCCCCAGCCTCTCTTAATTCCAATGCCCTCTAATGCTTTCTTCTGGTGCCTATTCATTATTTCCTATTTATTTCCTATATATTTGTTTGCACATGCCCTCCCCCATTAGAGTAGAAGTTCCTCGAGGGCAGAACCTGTCTTTTGTCTCTTTGTGTATCCCCAATATTTAGCACAGTGCCTAGAATGTATTAGGCACTTAATAAATGTTGAGGACAGCGAGGCAATGCAGTGAATAGAGCGCCGGGCATGGAGTCAATTTGTTCACAGACATTTTTACTAGCTGTGTGACCCTGGGCAAGTCACTTCATCCTGTTTACCTTAGTTTCCTCATCTGTAAAATGAGTTGGAGAAGGAAATGATAAACCACTCTCGTGTCTTTGCCAAGGACACTCCAAATGGGCTCTCAAAGAGTCAGACACAACTGAAGTACAACAATAAATGTTGATTGCTTGATTATTCTATCAGTTTTATTTATTTTTTTAATTCTGAAGTTAGCAGACAGTAAACAAAATGAGCATTTCCACATATACTGCAGAACAGAAGGCCAGAACTATAAATGAAACCAGGACTCTCTACCATGTAGACTCTGCTTTTCTTTTTCAGATATATAACAAATTCAACATGCAACTATTTCTGCCCATTTAATTTTTTTCCATTGTAAACTTAACAAGCCCCAAATAAAAGGAGCATTTCTCCATAGACTACAGAACAGATTGCCTCATTTATCAGACGGGTTGGTGGTGGTGGTGATAAAAATGATAACGTTCCCAACCTGAAGGGAGGGAGCTGTAGTCGATGAAGTCTTGCCATCCTTCCCAGTTCTAACATCTATGACTTTATAAAAGCTCTATTTGACAAGGATCCAGTGTCATTCTGAGGGACTTGGGACAAAAAATGCTACCCACCTCCAGAGAAAGCACTGTTGGAGTGGGAATGCAGATGAAAGCAAACAATTTTTCACTTGCTTATTTGGGTTTATGTTTGGGGGTTTGGGTTTTATAAGATTACTCACTTACAAAAATGAACAATATGGAAATGTCTTGAATGATAAATATGTGTATAACCCAGATCAAATCCCGTGCCAGCACCAGGAAAGGGAAGGGAAGGGAGAGAGGGAGATAAGTTAAATCATATAACTTAGGAAAACTTATGTGGAAATTTATTACATGTAATTGCTTTGAAAAAAAAAGGAAAAAAATTCCATGAGATCAGTAAATTTTCCCTCTTCCCTTCTCCAATTCCCCAAGGAACTAATAGAGATATAAGCTAAGCAACACGCTACACATTACTTTCTAGCCAAGAAAAATCTAAATGTTTAAATCTGCAAACAATGGGAAGCAGGCAGGACAAGATATTTTTTACGAGATGAGGAATATACACACCAGTCTCCCTGCAAGTTTCTGAGAGCCAATCGTGCTGCCAGTATCCTTCATGTTACACGTAACGTGAAAAATCAGCTGGCGGAGCCCTTCTTGGCCTTCCAGACTTTTACAAGAGAGTTCACTGCAAATGGAAAAGGGAAGAAAAAAGGAGTAACATTTACTCATAAGTAAGCCTAAACTCCTCACTGCATTACTATTTCCATTCCTTTGTTCCTTAACCAGGCACTGGATAGTCTAGATTACTTGACCTTGAAGGAACTTTTCCCTATGTGGGAAGAGAAGGTGGGGGAGGAGGGGAGGGAAAGAGAGAAGGAGGTGGGAGGTGGCCGGTGTCGGGGTGGGGAGGAGGGACAGATGACCCATCAAAACCAGAGTCCATATTCTCTATCCCGTCAACGTGTACTGCAAGAAAATGGAACTCAATTCCATAGTAGGAAAATCTACAGCAGGGAATCAGGGAGCGTGCCAAGAATGTGGTACGGTCTAAGCAGGGATCGTCATTAGGGAGAGGTGGAAGCGGCTGCCAGGACTTCTCTGGCCAACACAGAATCTATTTTATCCTAGGAGACAGGGGCCTGGGATTTCCTGAAGGGGGCCCAAGTCATCCTCCTCACCAAAAGGAGGCTGTCACCTCCTGATATTATTGCAAAAAGGAATCCAAACTCAAAGAAAGGGATCTGCTTGCCAATAAGCCTTTGTTTACCTTAATGTTTAACTGATTTTTAGTTTAGGGTTTTTTCTTTTCTTTTCTTTTTTTTTGTAAGGGTGGGGGGGAGAAGTGACTTGATTTTTAAAAAGGCACTAATCCTGTTTCTCTGACTCTTCTCATGTGACTCAGGGGTTTAGATGAAATGGACTTTTGTTCTCTTTGACTCCAAGAAAAACTTATAGCCTTTACAAGTCAAGAAATGTTTCCATGTGGGAAAAGAAAAAAAAAAAGTAATCCCAGACATTCAGGAAGAACCTGCTTGCTCCAAATCGGGCATACCCACCCAAATGCCTTTTCTGCACAATACAATTTTAATGATTTGTTTCACTGAAATAGGGCTGTACAACTTCTGTACCACAAAGATTCATTCTCACTAAATCCTTTTCCATTCAGGAAAAAAAAAAGTGTGGGGAGGGGGGAAAGCAGAGGGTGGTGGGAAGAGAAATTTTAAGAAGTCTGATTTGCATCAGCAGCCTAGGGTCAAACCTGCTTTAATCAGTGGGCAGTGGAAAGAGCCTCAGGTATCAGCAGCGATAAGGGACTTTTTGTGTTACTCCACAAAGATTCCCTAACAAGACAGGGCAATTGTTCACAATGCAGTGGCTGTCTTGGGTTTCCATTCAGTGAAGTGGGGTTCCTGAAAGCTCGAGGAGGATCATGGTGACTGTGTATCATTATCCTGACCATCCATGGATCTTGCACAGCGACTGGCCCTGCTGACAAATTCATAGAACGTAGCCCTCTCCACCTATGGCAGGGCAAACTCTGGCCCTCTGCAATCTTTCCCTCCCTCCCTCCCTGAGGGCAGAGACTTTGGATAGCTGGATTCTCTACCCTTAAAAATGGGTTCTTAACCCGGGGTCTGTGAATTGATTTCAGGGGGTCTGTGAACTTGGATGGGAAGAAAAAGACATCTTTATTTTCAGTAACCTTTGGTGTCCTTTTCTTAACGTCTTTTAAAAATTTATTCTGCAAAGGGGATAGTATTTGCCAGGCTGCCAAAGGGCTCCAAGACACAAAAAAAGGCTAAGAATTCCTAATCTACAAAGTCCTGTGGGAAGATAGAGTTAGCACACAGAAAAAGGACAAAAAGCTAGGCAGAGCCCCAAGTGAATTGTTGGATGAAGAGTAGGGCCAACGAATAAGATTCGCACCTGGGAGATGGCCAGTGAGGGAGTACCTGCTTGCACTTACAACCCAGGGCCAGGAGAGATGGACACTGAACAAGACTGGGGACACTCACTGTAAGTGTTTAAAGGTGATATCTGGGAAACCAGTGGCTCTTGAACCTGAGGGAGATCGACAAAGTGCCAGCACGTATGCTCTCAGTGTAGCAATCCTTTCAACACGAAATTTAGTCTCAATTAAGTCCAGGTGTGTTCCCACCACCAGCACTACTGAGTTTGGGGCCTTTGCCTGCAAGGGAAAAATCAAGTGTGTACGTCACCTTTTATGTCCTCAGATGTTAAAAAAAAAAACAACCCGAAACCAAAAACTTTAAGAGATGTTAAATGAAGAGCCTGGAGGAAATAAAGAGCTAAATTCCTTGGGAGTTCCCATAATTCTTAGGATCTGTGACTTGTTTATAAATTCTCAATTGTGACAACCTCTGGTTTAAAACATCTCTTTTAGAAGCTTATTAGCAGAAAGGGATGTTCAAGAGTGTTCAGCCAATTACAGCTAAAGTATAAGGGGCAGAAAACATCTTGCCCTTAGAAAACTTTTTATAGCAAGGCAGCTCTGTGCCTATTCTCTTACTTTGTTTTTACTTTAAATTTTTTTCTTATTGATAAACTGTCTTTATTTTACCTTTCATTCCATTATATTATCTTTCATCCCTTTACCCTATCCTGACCCTATTCCATAAAACAATCATTAAAGGGGGAAATAAATGGCAGTCAGGAAAATCAATCTCGTCTGACAGTATATGTAATATTCCACTTCCATAGTTCCTCACCTCTGCATAACAGGGAGGGAGTGTCTTTGTTTTTAGAGTTGTAATGGAGCTCCTAATTATTGTTTACTGTATGACCCTAGACATTCTCTCTATCTCGATGCTGCTTTGCCCAGACCTGGTTCTCATATTTGGGACCTTTTCGGATTTTTCTCTCTCATCAAAATTTATCTATCTATCTATTTATTTATTTATTTGGCCTCTTCCTCCTCTCCCCACACCAAAAGGCAACATCCAGCAAAATATATCAATTATACCTTTCAAGTTTCCATTTCTCAGTCCATTCTCTGGAGGTTGTGTTAATTATAAAATCATGTGTATTTAGAAATCTTGTACCCTTGGACTTTCTCTCCCAGCATCCATTTCCCTTTGTCCTCACAGTTGTGCCCTTATGTAATGTTTATAAGTTTGTTGTAAGCCTGCTCTCTCTCTCTCTCTCCTCTCATGACTGCAGCTGGGTTAGCTCCTTATTTACTCTAGCTTTTTTTTTTAATTAATAAATCTTATTAAATATAATACTTGGAGTATTTGGATATTAATTTTTAATTTTACAATTTAAACATTCACAAGTTATTTTTTAAACATTAAATCTGTAACTATATAATGTTCTCATGTGATAATATTTGTAAAGTAGTTAATACAGAGCCTGGCACATTGTAGGGGATCAATAAATGCTTTATTTCCAATGGATACTTGAAGACTACAGAAATGAATAATGGTAGAACTTAATTGTTATATTTCTGAGGCTTTCTATCCAGGCCATCTCAAATTTAAACTGTCTTTGGAGTAAACAAACATAGGCTTAAGAGAAACAGCACAGTCTCATCTTTTATTCTTGAATTCCTAAGAAAGAACATGGTAGTAACTTCTTACCTCAATATTCAACAGCCAGAATTGAAGATTTGCAACCGCCTCTTCCCCTAGCGCTAAGTTCCAAACAACCACATACAAGGCTTTGTCTGTGAAGAAACACTGATTGACTGTGGACATGCTGGCTGGGCCACCGATATCCCAAACATTGAACTCCACAGAATCAACCTACTTGAACAACAACAATAACAAAAAACCATTTTTATAAACTCTAAATTTTATGCACTGAAAAACTGTTTCAGTAAATTGCAACAAGATCATGATGAACTTATTACCCAAGACTTGGGTGCTTGAGGGGGAAAAAAAAAGACATTTAAAAAGTTTCAATGTTCCCTTTGTTCCTCTTGGAAATCAGTCATCAGTGGGTGGGAAAAGGGCCCAAACACTCATCCTGGTGATGGGAAAGCTGGGATGTCTGCTGGTGGGCTTCCAGCGGATTCCAGCAATAATCTAATCGTCCCAAGGATGGAGGGTCTCTGCCATGTACAACACTGGCTTCCTCGGTGGGACAGTGGGAGTTTATATTGATCTTGGTCTGGGGCAGATTTGAGAGAATTATTCAATATGGTTCTCCACTAAAAATGGTTCTGAGAAATTTAGCTGGAGGAAATCCCATGGCTGAGATCCCTTTTTAGCCTTCAGTCATCAAGGTTTAACTTCGCAGGGAAGCAAGCTCCGAGGAGCCTCTGGTTTTCAGACTTGTAGGCCAGTGAACACCACCTACTGGGGATTCCTCAAACCTTTGCTGACATGGCATGATGGATTTGCCTGGAAGGACAATAGGCAACTGGGGCTTCCACATGTGAAAACTGAATTGTATTGAGAGGGTCCAGCTTGGGTTTCATCGGCCAAATACACATATCTGGCCCCTGATTAGAGAAAGGGATTGTTTCTTACAATCCTCCCCAGCCCATCTCAGAGACACAGTTTGAGTCTCTACCTTTATATAATCAACGAAGAGGCCATCCTGTTCCAAAGGTCAATGCCATGCCAAGCACAGCTTTATAAGAAACAAGCTGTTCAGTTTATTCAAGCATTCATGATTTTTCCTCTAATTAAACGGGAGGAGGCTTCATTTTGGTGACAGAAAAGGGCAGGGAAAACTCTAAATGAGAGTAACCCAGTAATGGGCCCTCAAGACCAATAAATCTTAATCACAGTTAAGGGAATAATAATGGCATTAAGTAATTGTTAATGACTGAATCCAAAATGTGGTTACATTAGGGCAAAAAACAACTCCTTTCATCAGAAAACTGCAAAGTCCTTTTCTGATACTAATTAGCTAAAGCTTATGTCTTGGCTACTCTGGGGGGCAGGCTCAGTGTTAATTAGCAGGGGAAAAATGTTTTGACTGTTTTGACCCTCAATGATAGAACTCTGTTCTTGGGAGGATTAGACTCTGTGTCCTTGTCAGAACTTAAATCCAGTTTAAATGCCTAATTGCTTGAACTAGATTTCCTCAATTCCAGAAGTGATTCTATGCAAAGGACCCAGCATAAAGAAAGGCTTCTTTCTGCCATTGAATGATTCATTGGAGAATGTTCTGGGGAGGATGACTATTGGAAAATTCCAACAAGATCTGTACATTAAGACACTCAAAATTTTCCACCAAGAAGCTACTATATAGTGCCCTGTGGGTACAAAAGGGTGACAATACCCAGGACAGGGTATCAAGAAATTATTTTCATTTCTGGTATGTTAGCACTGGGACTGGATGACATGAGTTTGATCTGGCCTCCGGCACTTACTAGCTATAGAAGACCCTGGGCAAGTGACTTTAGTCTGTTTGCCTCAGTTTCCTCAATTGTAAAATTGGGAAATAACAGCCCTTACCTTCTAGATTGCTGTAGGAAATCAAATTAAATAATCATTGTAAAGCACTAAGCATAATACCTGGCATATAGTAAGCACTATATAAATGTTAGCTACCATTATTATTATTGTTGTTGTTACTACTTCTTGATTAGCTTTATAGGAGAAACCTAAGAAAAATTATAATTCAGGGTCAGCTAGGTAGCATAGTGGAGAGAGTGCCAGTTCTAGACCTGGGTTCAAATCTGACCTCGGGCATTCTCTAGCTGTGTGACCCTAGGCCAGTTACTAAACCCTGATTGCCTAGCCCTGGCTACTCTTCTGTCATAGAATTGATACTAAGACAGAAGGTAAATGTTATTAAAAAAAAAAGAAAGAAAAATGATAATGCAGGCAGGTACTTGCCAATTTCACTGCCTAAATTTCAGCTTCACCTAGAGTGAGAGACAGTGAAGGGACATTAAGAAGGTTATTTGTTTTGAGAACAATTTTCATTTGATAAAAGTATATGATGAAAGGAATATTATGGGAGAGACACCTTAGCAATGTCTAACTCTACATTTAAAGATAACTCTGCTGTGTTGGAGAAGAGAACCAAATGAGAAATTCCTTTCCACCCAAATGAACTTTTAACTCTAACCATTATTGACCTTTGCTTTTGATCCAGGTGGTTTTTGTAGCTCCCATTTGGTGGTCCTGATAGTGGCATCACTGTGCATCATCTGTGGAGGTCTCCCAGTCTGTAAAATCTCTAAGAGAGTTGACTTGCCCTGTCTTGGAGGACCCACGATAATCATTTTCATTAGCTTGCATTTTTCTGCTTTCCGTAGTTGAGCTCTCAAGTAAGCTAATATAGTTTTGGGGCCTAAACAAGAAAAAATCATAAGAAGGGGGAAATCAGCATAACAGACAGTTAACAAATAAATATAATCAGAGACATCCAATTAGAACTTCCAAATTCTACTGCAGAAGGGGGGGGGGAGGAAAAAATTCACAAAATTTTCCCTGAATTCAAACATAGAAATGATACTCATTGAGAAAAGGAATTAAGGTTGAGTTGGAGCAAAGAAATGCCACTGATGACCTGTATGAGTGAGTCTCCAATGAGTTACAAGCAAAAAGAAAAACATTTTTAAAATTATGAATAATACAGTTTGTATTTATGGTAAAAATTATTTTAGTTTCAAACAAGAAGAAATAATTCTTAAATCATTTTATTTTTGTAAATGATTTCTGTAAGTAACCAAAGTAGAGTTTGTTTTCAACTACTGAATACCTGAAATTGAGGAAGTTATCCCATGAATGATGGGTAAATTTTTATTAGTAGACCCAGAGGAGGACATAGATAAAGGGCACAGAACAGATAGGCATAGATATGGATGGGAACTGTAATGTGGGTAATTTGAGGAAAGGTGTTTGGGATAAGGGAAATTGAAAGGAGGATGTTGGAGACTTGCTAAGTGGGTAATCTCGGTTACAGGTAGGCTGGGATTAAAGGAGATTCAGGGTATAATAGGACTGAAGTCAGGAGTATAACACAGAAGGGAAACAGAGATCTTTTAGGGAGAAGAGAAGTTAAACTAAACAGACAAACACAGCAGGCTTACAGACTGGGACTTAGACTCAAACACAAGCTGAGGGAAATAGACTAGACTGAAATTAACAAACAGGCTTTAGTTAATTTCACAGGAAGGGACCTGTTTTGAAGTAACACCTTCCTTCAAGATGGATGCCCAGCTTCCCTCTAAGCCCAGAGTATGTTGTTTCTTTCCCTCTTCTTCCCTCTTGATAACTAACAGACAAATTATACTAATAGGGCTGTTGAAACACAAAAGGGTTTATTTTGTTTGAAGGATGTTTGTTAGGAAGGTGGATCAAAGGAAAGCCCTATCAGTTGTCTCAGGAACCTCAGGTGGGGGAAGGGAAGCAAAGATGGAGTCTGAGTAAGGACCTGCCTTTAAACTCAGCTTTACTTAGTGCTATTGCTATCTAAAGGGAATAAATGATGACTGACTAACTATAACTAATGCTGTCAATTAGGTAACTCTTCACAGATTTAACTCCTCTATAATTACTCTCCTTATTAACTCCACAGACATATAAGGTAAGGGAGGGAAGGCAGGGATGGTATTAGGAAAGGAAGATATAAAGGGTTTATCTAAAATAATAATTTCTTAAGTAAATATATCAAAGCTAGGCGAAATTTCAATATTAAAGCTAGGTAATCCAGGCAGCTCGGCTGACTGACAACCTCCCTCCACGGAAGATCCAGCCAACTGCCTTTCCTCAAGATTCCAAACCTCTAACAGCTTTTGGAACTCAGCCAAAGCTAGAAAAAACTATATCACCCCAATTCTGTATACTACAAATGCCCCTTTTCTTTTCAAAATGTGCAACTAGCACCATTTTAGAACATAACTGGAGGAAGCGTTTCTGCTGATGAGATCAGAGCTCCAACAGAGTACTGAATATACTGAATCATTATAAGTCGGGGAATCATTTTTTTTTCCAACAAGGAAATCTAGTCAAAACATGGGCAGTAAATGGCTTACCTTCTTTCTGGATCTCTGCAGGAACATTGCTGATATTCAGTTCTTCTATATCTAGCTGCCAAAGATTAGCCAGCTGCCCAAGTTCTGGAGGGAGCTCTCGGAGACCTGGATTACTGAAAAAAACAAAAAACAAAAAACAAACACACACACACACACAAAATAATCAATGCTGAGGTGACCACTGGGTAAAGACTGTCTTAATTCACTACCATTTAAAGTTTCCAGTTCCCATCATAAGCACTGAATCTTTGTTCTGTTCTTCTAGTGTTCCATTGCTTATTTTAAAGTCTTTTCCTTTGGAAAAATCAGTGAGAGAGAGAGATGGAAATTCTTTCCTTTAGGAACTTTGGGTCTCTGAACTATGTTCATCTAAGTTTCCTTCTCTTCTAATTCTATTACCATGAAAGATTACAGTTGGAAGATGATGAACAGTGAACAAATTTTTTATTTTTATTAATCATACTTAAATTATGTTGGCTCCTTTTTTATGGCTTCAAGGAGGAAAGGATAACAAGATTCTACATTTTAGCCTTTTCTCCCCCATTTGAAGGAGGTGTTGAGGATTATTCTTAGTCATTAAAAGAAATTTTGCAAAATTCTTTGCACTCCAAATATAGATGCAGTCACTTTAAAGTGCCAAGTATACTTTGGAGTGTGAGAAATGTTGCAAACTCATATGATGGCTAATAATCCTCATAAAACCTTTAAATGGGGGAGAAAGGCCTAAAATTTACAAAATAATATCTTTTCCAAAAAAAACAAAATTCCTCTCAAACAATCCAATTAATTTTTAAAAATTCATGACTGTTTCAGGTGATAGAACTGCTTCTATTTTTTGTTTCTGCAATCACAAGATACCACAAAGTGGGGGAAGTTTGTTAATTCAGGCAGCAATAATGTCATTGATCCTATTCTCTGAGTGTACTTACTTTCCTAAGTAGAGTTCTGATAAGCCTTTCAGTAGGCAGACAGACTGTGGGATCATGTCAATTTGATTGTCATTCAGGCACAAAACTTCTAAGGATTCACTAAGAAAAGCTGGAAATTCCAGCCCGGAACCTAAAAGATAGATAATAGTTAAGATGATTATGAAAATTAAAACTACATGCCAAAATGTTACCCCAAGGAGACATCAGAGGAAAAGTTAGCTCATATCTAGGAGGTAGAAGACTCAGCATCAGGAAGCCTTGAGTTCATATCTAGCCTCTGACACTTAGTGACTATGTGACCCTGGGCAAGTCACTTAATTTCTGTGTTGTAGGCAATTCTGAGACTCTGAATTGGAGAGCAGGTGGTAATCTCCATGGGTAGAGGAAGTTTCCCTTAGCAAGAGTTCTCTATAGGTTAAAAAAATTAATATTTCAGTGGTACCATCAATTATAGGGCAGTATGACATAGTGAAGAGTGCCAGGCTTAAGAGTCAAGAAGCATTGGATTCCAAAGTCACTTCTGATTTTTTACCAGCTGAGTGATGCTAGGAAAGTCACTTAATATCTTTGTGTATCAGGTCACCCCAAGACTTATTACTAAGTCACAGACTGGATATGTTTTGGTGAAGGAGACTTTCAAACAACATATTCCAGTGCTGAACATCACATCACCAATTGGGATCACCATGTAGTCACCATCAAATAAAAGTGTCCTATGGTCATTTAACTAGATTATTTCAGGCGGGATGTAATACATCTCAAAGCTTTCAGCCTTTAGTTCGTACACCCAGAATTAGGAGAATCACAGGCTTGAATTTCTGAAGACTTTTGAATCAATCTGTCTTTATCCTCCCAAGGTAGGGGGGAAAAAAAGGACTTCTTGAGATTCCTTTCAGCTCAATGAGCCCATGATAAACAGACTGCTATGTCATTCCCTTACTTGTATCCCTCTCGGTATGGCCCTTCAAGATAAGCCAGCATTTTCTTTTATAAAGTTGAAGCAATTCTCTTTTTCTCCTTAGAGACAGTTTCCTATCAGCAGTAACATGGTACCTTTGCCTCAGAGAACGTTCTATAAGAGAAGGTAAAGGAATACCAAAAAATTCACTCACTCCTTTGAAATTCAGGTTAAGTTGCATTAGGAATAAAACTCTTCCAAGGAGCTCCTGCTTCAGTAATAAAGAATGCTACCTTTAAAGCTACTTTTGCAAAAGGAAAGGCTCAGTAAGTGCTTTTAACAACAGATGAAAGGGGATGAAATTCTTTAGTCAGCTGCATGAATTCACTTTTTCTAGAAAAGAACCTTTAGATTCTTCTTTCAAGAAAAAGTCAGCCCTCTTCTTCACATATCATAGCCTAACTTTCCCATTTCGAAGTTTCATTGTAGTGCTGAATACCTATTGAATAAGTAGGGAAAGAATACTCAATAATCAACTAATGCAGTCAGAAGCTGCTATGGCAAACATGAACTACACCCATCATACATCTTCTATCCCAACACAGAAAAAATGTCTGTTGTGTAGAACACAGCTCGAGGTATTTATGAACTGTAATTATTTATTCATAAGTTATTTATGACTCTGCTGGCTTGAATTTTACCGTAAAAACAGCCATCCAAAATTATTTTTGGAAGAGTCCACTGCACAAATATGACCACTTGTATGTGCATAAAATTACCCTGAATTTTATTACCCATCTGCACACAAGTTATCTTTGGTAAATCATTCCTTATCCAGGGATAAATAGTTTGGGATAACAACTACCCGAAGCAGTAGTTTTTCTAGGCAATAGTCGTCTTCTTCCCACAACTGGTAAGTCTAAATTTTTCTACACGTAATAAAAATAATTTTTGTCCAGTCCTGTGATTTCATGGGTATAGAGAATCTTCGTGAGAAAATGCCTTCCACTGATGTAAATCGACAATTATCAGTTGCTTATAGTTTTAAAGAGTTGTCTGGGGAGGCTCTAGGAGGTTAAATTACTTTCAAAACTGATAGGTGCCAAAGGTTTTCTTGACCCCAAAGTCAGCCCTCTATTCACCTGATCATACTGCTAGTTGAAAATAATTTTTAAAAAATAATTTAAATACAGAGGCCTGTTGGTTACCAGTTGTAACTTGAAATCATCAGTCTACATATCCTCCAAATAATTATTCCAGTGAAATTGGGCCATGTTTTTCTTGTCCCTTTAAACTGATATCTGTTAGACTCAGTTTATTTTCCAGGATATTTTCCCAAACCTTCCTACTGATCTTATTTGTATTTGGATGATTTATTCACAAAGAGATCCATCCCTTCTTTCTTCTTCTCATGATCGACCTTTGGGGGGAGGCTCTAATGTTTATTAGCAAGAAAGATATATTTCTGCTCCCAAGAGCAAAGGTAGCATAAATCTCATTTCTGAATTATAACCCTATCTCCTCATTCTTATCACATGCTGAAACAGATATTTACACTATAAAATAATGGGTAGATTCAACACATGAACAATGGACAAGTAGGAGCAAATATATTGTATCTCTTTTTTTCTATAATCAATTGTAATAACAACCACAATTTCTTTAAGGTTACCAACAAGAATATTTTATTTGTTTACCCACTTTATGTGACACTATTCTAGATACTTTCAGGATCATAGCATTAGAATCAGAAGGGATCTCCAGATTCATCAAATTTAAGCCCTTCGTTTCACAGATGTGAAAACTGAGGCTCTCAAAGATTAAGTGATTTGCTTTTGTCCTACAGATAGTGGCATATCCAGCAATTTAAGTTCTGTGACTTTAAATTGAGTAGGTCCAAGTAAGTCCTGGAATCTTAATCTGGGTTCAATGAAGTTTAAAAGTTTAAAAAATAACTATTTCAATACTTTGTAATCCTATATTATCATATTAAATTTTTTTTTCTGAGAAAGATCTAAAGGCAGTCCACTGACTGTCAAAGGGGTCCATGATTCAAAAAAAGTTTTCTCCCAAGAATGGCTATGAGATTACTACATAACTTGACTTCTTTAACATCCCAAATACCATACCATAAACTATTCTGGAACCTTGAAAATTATGAGTACCCTTCCAATATCATCTGATAATGAATATTATAGTGGAAAAAGCACTGGCTCTAGAGTCAAAGATCCTTGGTTCAAAACTCAGTTTTGATGAGTACTACTTTTATGATCTCAGACAAGTCATTTAATGTCTTTAGGACTCAGTTTCCTCAATTGTAAAATGAGAGAGTTGGGCTAGATAATCATTTTAGCTCTAGACAATGATTATAAATATCACTGAATGTGATAAGTTCAAATGGAAAACTCATCAAATAAAGTAATTATTACATAAAATGTTAAAGTGTAACAGACAGAAATGGTTCATTCAAAAGACAACCAAATCCCATGTCTTTTACTCATATTTCTACCATCTGTCCACAAACTACAAAATCATCATATTAAGAGCTTTTCTGTAAAGATTAATGAAAATCTCTTATGTTTTTTAACAGGTGCTACTGTCATGGATTATTGGTGTGACCCTTACATTTAACTCTAAATCCATTCAAAGCTGGTTTCTGGAAAAATGCCATCCATCTTACAGTCTGGTTTGCAGTTGCCCTGGTTGAGGCATTTGGAATATACCTAAGGCTAATTGCCCTTTTGCTTTCTCTCAGTCTACACAGTCATTGGGGTATAGCTAATGGCCCTCTGAGCAGGGGAGTGAAACTTTGTCCCAAACAGGATACTGACCTCACCTGACAAGGTTTTAAAATTCCGTGAAGGAAACATGAATACCATTCTACTAGCCTTCCTTTTCCCTTCCAACTGTGGGGCTCCACATTCCTCAGGAGAGCTCCACCCAAGAATTCTTCAGCTAATAATTTTTGTCAGTGTCACTTTTTAAAAATATAACCATATTATATTTTACATATTTTATAAAAGCATTTTATTATAATTATGTTATAAATATAAAATAATTATAAAAGCATTCTTAGAAAAGCGATGTAGCAAGGTGACCTTTTAAAAGACAAACTTTCTGTATTTGAAACAGAATGCAATTTACAAAAATCAAGATTTATAGAAAACTTTATAAGAACATAACAACTTTATATCCTGTGGTGTATATAGGTGCAAATAAAACAAGGATGAAACTACTGGGGAGAAATGAGACAACTTGCCAAATCCTATTGTATTCCATTTTAGTCCATACAGAACCCTGAGTCATGTACTCTAGTAAGCTCCTTCAAAAAATAACAATGAAGATGAAAGTAATGGTCTCTACTGGAAATAGGAAGATAGTCATAGTCAAAGAAATTTTGAGCTGATCTTATAGATTGGCTATAGCCTGGAGTTAAAAAAAATTTTTTTATCACAGACCCTTCTGGAAGTCTGATGAAGACTACTGAACACCTTTCTGGTGTTTTTAAATAACTAAATGACTAAAATAAGATACAAAGACTACAAAAAAATCAATTATATTGAAATATGTATCAAAATATTTTTTAAAAATATTTTTTAAAATTTCACAGTCCCCATGTTAAGAATTTCTGATCTAGTCCAATTACCCCGCCAATGCTCTTTGGCCTCTGTGGGATTTTATTTACACTAATCCAAACCATTTCCATTATAAGCTATTCAAAGCTAAGTAAAACAGATCTTTCAAGTCTAGCCAGAAGGTTGTATTGCCTTTGAGAGGACTTAATTATTGGTTAGTTGTCACAGAACAGCCTCCCAAAGGATACATTTCGGAGATCAGCTGACTTTATAAGCTCTTCAGCTTTCAGGACAAAATAAGATGTTAGTGAGTTTAAAGGCAGGAGCAGGTTGTTATTAGTTCCTCAGTATTTTCTAGCAATTTGTTAGTCATCTATCTTTCTTATTTTAATCACTGTGAAAACTACTGAAAATTGTACATCTAACTGATAAACCTTCAGGAAAATCTATATTTCCCTCTCAAACAGAGTTTAATAAAGGCAGTCTGCCAGGCTTAGATTCTTTGAGCCTGGCAATATCTGCTTTGGGAGATGATAAGAGGGATCATGGTGATGGAGTTGGGTTACCCTGTCCCAAGGAAGGAGGTTCTAGGGACAAAGTAAGACTGGTTTATCTTAAGTAGACTGATTTACTGAGAAATGTGACATCAGGAATCATGTGTTACAAGAATAAAAGACAAGCTACTTCCAGATACTTCATCCCAACTTGACACTGCATGTTGATTGCATTTTCAACCCCTTTAGACAATAAAGCCCACCTACATGGGAAAATTCCATAAGTCCAGGGTCTGCAAGTCTACCCAACCCATACTGTTCCCAGTTTGTTTTTTTTTGTTTGTTTGTTTAATTTTTTTAGGATGAGCTCTGACCATGCAAACATACTTGACTCTGTACATGAACGCTGTCTACTCTTAGTGTTGAAGAAGGAAATCCTCCTTGTTTTAAGTCCATCTTCATTTCTGTGGGGAAAAAATAAATGAAGAAAGAGTGATGGAGACATGACAATTTGGGTTGTGTCTCTATATAATGCAAAAATATCTGACCAGAAAACAAAACATTCACTCGGTCTTTTAGAAGTTTTGTTGTGGGCAGGAGCAACCTTTGCCTGCTATTTACCAATAGTAGTGTTTTAGGGGCAAATTGCAACACATGTTTTAAATAACTGATTAAATTTATATTTGATAGATTATTCTGATTTAAAAAAAGAAAAATGTTCTTTGCTTTAGTTTTTGTCCTCCAATATTTTTTAGATAATGCACAAGAACATTTCCTTTGCCTGATACAGTGTGGACATGTACCAAATGACAGCTGCACAGATAGAATTTATATTTTTAGGTTGTTTATTATGGTTATCCTTTTGAGAAATTCATTATCCAATTAGGTTTAGATTATGCCCAGATGCTATTTTAGGTAGTGCCCTATAAATAAATGAGTCTTTTTTATTTCCAGAAGGGTGTATTTGCTGCATCTTATTAACACCATTTACATTTTGTTAGGAAGGTTCTGGATTTTGTTTTATCTATTCTCTCTGCCCTCTTACTTGGGTATTAAATTATAAGATGCAAAGTTGAGTCATACTTTGTTGTATTTTCCCTGTGTAAATATTGTATATACTTTAGTTAATTATGTTTAAAATGATCCATTTGGGAGACTGGTCTCCCAAAGGATCACAGGGGGAAGGTGGAGGTGGAAAATTTGCTACACCTGAGCTAAATTCCCAGCATCCTTTTAAGTACATCATCATTTGACGTGCAGTGGCTTGAGAGATAAATTTGACTGAGACCCTTGCCGCAGGGCTCTTTTTTAGAAACTTGAGTTTTGCTTTGGTTAAGGTGTGGCAGGTATGGGTCTTTGGCTTTGTGCTCTGTTCACTTAACTGAAGGAATCATTTTCCCTCTTTTTACTATCTCTATTTTGCTGTAATAAAGCCACTAAAAAGCTACTAACAGCCTCATAATTTAAATTGTAATTATTACACCATTTAGGTTGAAATTAGAAATAATAATCAGAAGGGGCAGACTAGAAGGTATGGAAAGAATGGTGCTAGTAACTTTTTATTACAGTTAAATTTAGGGAAAATATTCCTGACTGATGTAATAGGGAGAAAGATTATGATTAAACTGAGCATGCTCAAAGCTTAAGCTTAAAACTGTACCAAGACCTTTGGGGCACCCTGTACTGAAAGATGATCATAATATAAAGAATAGCTGCTTACTTTCCAAGTTGATTTTTAGAAAGATCCAAATATTTAAGTTGCTTGCAGGTCCATTTATCTTGAGAGGGAAGGGTAATTAGTTGGTTCCCTAATAATTTCAAGGACATCAAAGTCTGAAAGAGAAAGTCGAGTCCAAGACGTCATCAAACACACACACACACACACACACACACAAAATAGAAGAAACAACTTGAACTAAGAATTAATATTGAAAAAAGAAATCAATGATGTGTGAATCAAGAAAGTTGTTTAATTTACTATACATGTATATATACATATGCATATATGCACACATCCACATAGACATATATAGAGACACGTATATTTACACATTGAGATCCCATCCTGAAACTACTTTTTAAACTTTTTAGTTCCAAGTTCAATCTGTTTTTACTATACCACACCAACTTTCTACCTGGGTCTTTCTGAACACAGGACTTAAAAGAGATGAAGTGACCTACCTTGGAATGCTATACCCCCATACCCTCATTATTACAAAATTGCCTATTGACACATCTATGATGGAAAGGTAACATTGCATTAGGAAACTCCAAATAGCAGAATATTGGGTGTTGGAATGGGAAGAGGAAAGCAAAACCATATTGGTCCTTGATTTTCTTTCTGTCCCTATGGCTTAAAAAAAAAAGCAGTGTCATTTTTGCTATTTGGGACAAGGCTAGACTACTGGAATATGTGGCTGCACTTACTCCTCCTCCAACTCTCCTGGGCAGAGAGAATTCTGAAGGGGTACTGTCAAGGCCAGTGATGAGGGAGGAAATAAGGTGTGACTACTCCTGGCCAATAACTCTCACATTCCAAAAGTAGGGGCCAGAGAAGGGAAAGGAGTACTTTTTGTCACTTGGCTACCCCAATCCATTTCTTTCATGTTTTGTTTTTAACAAAAGTTACAGATGAATGCTGCTTCCTGTCATAAAATTATTTCTAGGGGCAATTAAAGGAACATATTCTGTACAAGGATCACATTTCATAGGTGTGAATTCTTTTTCTTTCAGGATATGAAATAAAGCTTCCCAGTTGATTTAGCCTTCAGTCTTTATTCTATAATTTATTTTAGATGACATTATTTAGTTAATAGGAATTTAATTAATAGGGCAGTCACCAAAATAAAGAAATCTCTAAGCCTGTATTTAATGATCATTTTTTAAAAACTAATACAAATGAGAAAAAAGTCCACACATCTGCATGAAATATTTCCTCTAAGAAAATGAAATTACTATTTTGATCAAGTGATGTTATAGTATAAACTCTGAGTAGGAAGAGATAGCATGGCATGGTGGTTAGAGCGGTAGTCAGAATAGTTTGAGTAAGAGGATGCTAATTGGATAATCATAATTGAATGATAGGGTTTTTTCTTAGAGCTAGGAGACTGTGGAGGCCATCTACTTCCACATCCTTATTTTACAAATGTGGAAACTGAGGTTCTAGGGATATGGCATGACTTATCCAATGTTACACACTTAGTAATAGAGCTGAGATTTTTAAATCTAAGTTTTCTGATTTCAAATCCAGTGATCTTTCCTTTCATGGAACCAGGGCTCCATTACTTTTTAGCTGTCTGATATTGGTTGAGTCACAATCTCTCTAGTCTCAGCCTCAGTTTCTATATCTGTAAAATGTAACAAAACAAACAAATTAAAGTTGTACTATTTAACTCACTGGGTGGCTATGATTAAAAAGAGCTAATTTAAGTAAACTGCTTTGAAATGACAAAAAGCTATATAAACATAATCTATCATTATTTTAATTAATTATTAGTGTTGTTGTTTCATGCCTAATCCTAAGACATGATTTTCAAAATACAGGAAAGAAAAAAAAAAACATCTAAGAAGATGAAGTACACTCTCAAAAGAGGAAATGGCAAAATTTGATACTAGGATTAAAAGCAGACAAATATTTTATACTTTCACATTTCAGGCTAAGCTACTGGTAAGAGTTTAAGCAATCAAAGGTCATAGAGCTATAGCCTATTCTTTACTAGGATGAAAATCAAAACACAGTCAACTGCTAGGTGCTAAATGTCCTCCGAGTCCAGCAAAACAGTGTGCAACTTGTGCCATCTGGTGATCAAAGATGAACACAACAGCCTCTTCAGACTGCTGATCAGAGAAAGAGGAATGGTGTGAATTCTGATGGTAGGTAATTCCTCTCAAACAGGGCTGCAAATGAAGACTGAATTATTCACATTATATGCACGGGCTTTCTGAGAGAGAAAGTATAACAAAACACAACAGAAGGCTGAAGGCTGAAGGCTTAATTTTTGAAGACTGTCAGAGTAGTTGAAGAACAAGAGCATCATGAGACAGGGATAGGGGTGTATGTGCAGGGGAGCTGAGTCTTCTTAGCACCCACAAAATCACACCATGCTGGCAACTGACTTTCCCTAACCTGAGGCTAGCACTGAAATTGATATCCATATTTGTTCTCCCTAGCTCTACTCTTTTACTTTGGGCTTCTTCCTCTGTCAATTAATTTATTAGAGCTATAAGGATCTAAGACTAGTTCCAAGCACTGCGTTAAATGGTGAGGATAAAAAGAGAGGGAAACCATCCCTGATTTCAAGGAACTTACATAATAAGAATGGGGAGAAGGGGAAAATGGAAGATGATATGTACATATTTGTGACTATACATATAAAATATATACATTTATATAAAACATGTTTTAGATAAATTTCCATATACATCTAACATATTTATCTAAAAGATGTCTTTATAAAAGTTTATAGACATGTATAAACCACATCATGCTCACACACATATACATATATAGATTGGGGGAGAGAGAGAGAGAGAGAAAGAGAGAGAGAGAGAGAGAAAGAGAGAGAGAGAGAGAGAGAGAGAGAGAGAGAGAGAGAGAGAGAGAATTTGTAGGGTTGGACACTAGTTAATGAAAGAGATCAGGAAAGGCTTTAGATAGGAGATGCCCTTTGAGGTGAGTTTAGAAAGAAATCAGGGATTATAATTGGCAGCTGTAAGGAGAGAATACATTCTAGACACAAGAAAGATCTGATGGAAAGGGATGGAGAGCAGAGACGGAGATGGGAGTGCTGTCTGTGAAGAACAACAAGAAAGGCATTTGGGGCTGGATTGAACAATGTGTGAAGAAGTGGCTGTTGTTCAGTCATGTCTGACTCTGTAAACCCACGTGGGGTTTTCTTGGCCAAAATACTAGAGTGGTTTGCCTTTTCCTTCTTTAGCTCATTTTACATATGAAGGAACTGTGGAAAAGAGGGTTAAGTGACTTGTTGGGGTCACATAACAAATAAGTATCTGTGGCCAAATTTGAACTCAGGTATGAGTCTTCCTGATGCCAAGCCCAGTATCCTACTCATGTTACTACCTTGCTGCTGGTATGAAGAGAAGTAATGTGTATAATAAAGATGGAAAGAGAGGTTGCTGCTAGGCTACAAAGAGACTTAAATGTCAAAGAGAAGGGTCTGTATTTGGTCTAGAGGTAACAGGGAGCCACTGCAGTTTACCAAACAGGCAAGTGACATGGTCAGACTTTGGCAGTGGTGTGAAATATGGCCTGGAAAGGCAGAGACTTCAGACAGAGCAAACATCTAAAAGGTCTAGTCCAGACCTTTCATTTTACAGATGAGGAAACTAGCTCAGCCAGGTGACTTACTCAAGTAGTAAGTAGAATGAGGACGAGAACCTATGCCCCTTGTCTCCCAATCCAGCCCTTTTCCACTAACCCCAGGCTGGCTTTATATTGACAAAGAAATACATTCCACTTCTAGATGAGAATGGGAAGCATTTACTCTTCTGGCACATCTCCTAAGGCTGTAAAACTATCTAGTCATATACCTTCCAGCTAGAAAAAGTAATGAAACACCTACTCGTAAAATTATTTGACACAACTATAGACATGAAAAAATAAGAAACCGTCAAGAGGTATCCTTGGCAATTAGTTGGCATTTATGCTTCAATTCTATAAAAGCTGGAGATTAGAAACAAAGTGCTTTTAGACTTACGTCAAGCTGGAAGAGTCCCAAGGGAACATCTTTGAGTGCATTTTCTGAAAAATCCACTTCTTTAAGGTGATTTTTCCAAAAAACAGCAATTTTGTCTGGCAGATACTCCAATAAGTTTTTGGCAGCTTTACAACATTTCTAAACATTCAAGGAAAGACAAAAGAGAGAGTGATGTTAACTAGTTCTCTAACACAGTGAACCTTGCTGTACAAGGTAGTTTCAAAGTATTAGAGTTTGTAATTTATGTAATTATACTCTTAAAATTAAATTATTTCATAAGTATGACCTAGTGCTTAGTAAAAAAGGGCAGAAATACCCTCTTGAGCATGGGAGCTTCATCCCATTTCCTATTCTCCTTATTGAGTGTTCACTGCCTACAGAAGCCTTTTACTAGCTTCTATCTGGATTTTTCACTTCCTTTTCGAATCAGTTCAGAAACCACTTTTTACACAGAGGCTTTTCTGATCCATCAAATGTCAGTATTTTTCCCTAACTATTTTGTATTTATTCTGTAGAAAATAAGTAATAGAACTGAAAAACTACTTGAAAGCAGGAATTCTATCTTTCTTTTTCCTTTTGGTCTTTGTATACCTAGCACTCAGTACTGGGCCAGGCATAGAATAGGTGCTTATTAATTGATTTTTCTCTCTAGATTGACTTTCTCTCTAGACTTCTGTGTTTCTCCTTCTACCACCATATTCCCAACATAAGGAATTTTAAATATTTCTCTTTAATGTAATCTAGTTTCTTCTTAAGTTGCAAATATTTATTTTAGCTTCAGATTCTATACGTACCAAGGGGCAAGCCCAGGGATCAGGAAAAATCTTCAGTTTATTTCTGGAGACATTCAGGCAATTTAGTGATTTGAATGAGTGAAGGAATACATTAGGTAATTCTGTTAATTTATTGTCAGATAGATCAAGTTCCTGTAGCTTCCTTAATCCAATCCAATTAGTCGCTAAAAGAAAAAAGAGGAAACCTTTTGCTCTCTCCTGGATCCATAAGTTCTCATAGATTCAACTACCACCCCTAAATAGATGATTTCCAGACCTAGGTATCTAGCCCATTTCTCTCTGCTCAACACCAATCCTATATCATCAACTACCTTCTGGACAACTTAAATTGGATGTCCCACTGGAAGTTCCCCAAACTCAAAATGTTAAAAACGGGGCTTATTATAATTCTTCAGATGTCAACCTTTTCCTAATGCTATTGAAGGCACCACTATTCTCCCAGTCACCCAGATTCACAAACTTGGTGTCATCCTCTACTCCTCAACTCTCACTCGTCTCACATATTAAATTTGTCATCTAGTCTTTTTGTTTTTTCCTTAACAACACATGCATCCTTTTCTCTCCATTCACACACACACCACACTGGTGCAGACCTTCATTACTCCCTACTGCAACAACCTCCTAAGTGGGTCTCCTGGCCACAAGTCTCTTCCCTACTCCAGTCCATCCTTCTCTCAGCTGCCAAAAACTCAACCCTGACCCTGTCCTCTTCCTGCTCAGTAAACTCCATCGGCTCCCTACTTACCTACAGGATCAAACAGAAAATTCTGTGTGTCATTGAATGCCTTTTATAACCTGGTTCCATCTTACCTTTCCAGGTTTCCTATACTTTATCATTTTCTTTATGAATTCTATAGTCCACCTACACCAGCCTTCTTGCTGCTCCTCAAACACATCTCCCAACTATGACTTCTCCCTGACTGCCTCCTTTGCCTATTGCCCTGGAGTCCTTTAAGAACCAGCTCAAACCCCAACTTCTGCAGGTCTTTCCTGGTCTCTCTTACTGCCTGTACCCTCCCTTTCATATTATATTATGTAAATAGTTGTTGCCTGATGTCTCTTCCATTAAAATGTGAGCTCTTTGAGTCAGACTATTTCTGCCATTATCTGTAGCCCCAGGACTTAGCTCAGTGCCACTGGAATATGATAAATACTTAACAGGGCTTGTTGACTGACTAAACTTGCTATTTGATGCAAATTCTTTTAGAAGGAAAAAAATTCCATCAGACTACCAAAGGTTAACATACCATTTTCTTCTTCAAATAATTTTTCTAAGTAATTTTTTGTAGCTGTCAGTTTTTGAAGTTTTGAGAGGTGTAAAAATCCAGGAGGAAGATGTGAAAACTTGTTGCTGGATAGATCAATTTCAAGTAACCTGTAATTAAGAGAAATAAAATCACCAAGGGAGTTTTTATTATTGCTCTGAAAACTATGATATCATAGTTTTCCTGCCTGTATAAGAGGCCACATGATGCAGTGCATAGAATATTATACTTAGAGGCAGGAAGACCTGGTTTCAAATCCCAACCCAGATACTAGTTAGGTGACTTTTGGGAAGTCATTTAATTGGCTTGAGCCTCAGTTTCCTTATCTGTAAAATGGGCATAAAAGCTATTTCACATAAGGTTATTGTGAAGACCAAATAAGGTAATATATTTGAGTATTTTTTTAATTCCAAAGTGCTATATGTCATCTATTACTATTTTTTTTTAAAAAAAAACTTTACTTTTTGTCTTAGAATAAAGACTACTGGTTCCAAGGCAGAAGAAAAGTAAGGACCAGGCAACTGGGATTAAGTGACTTGCCCTGGAACACATGATTAGGAAGTATATGAGGCCAAATTTGAACTCAGGACCTTCAGTCTCTAGGCTTGGCTCTCTATCCACTAAGTCACCTAGATAGCCTTAGTTATTACTATTTTAACATTTTTACCCCAGTGAGGCTTACTGGGAAAAAAAATTTCCAATGTCCTATCCAAAGAACAATAGCCAAAATATTATACTTTTTAAAGAAATAGCCTGAAATGAATTTGAGTTGAATCGAGTAGAATTTGAGTAAAATTACCATCATGCCTTAAGATGAATGAAATGTCTATTCAAATACTAAAACGATTAAAATAGACAACTACATTTTTTACACTTCCAGAAGCAGAGAGGCAGTGCCTGGAATAAAACCTAAATTCAAATCTAGTCTCAGACATTCCGGGTTGTATAACCCCTGGTCAGTCACTTAACTTTTATCTGCCTTAGTTTCCTCAACTGTAAAATGTGGTAATAATAGCACATATCTCCTAGGGTTGTTATGAGGATCAAATAAGATTAAATTTGTAAAATTTTATGTAAAATATATAATTTTCTTTGCAGGGATTCAATGAGTCCTCAAATAAGACTGTTTAAAAAAAAAAACAAAAACTTTTACACAGGGGGCAGCTGGATGGCTCAGTGGATTGAGAGTCAGGCCTAGAGACAGGAGGTCCAAGGTTCAAGTCTGGTCTCAGACACTTCCCAGCTGTGTGACCCTGGGCAAGTCACTTAACCCCCATTGCCTAGCCCTGTAACAAATAAAAAAATATTAATATAGAAGGATATATATATATATATATATATATATATATATATAAAGATATTAGGGTTTAAAAAAACTTAAAAAAAAAAACCTTTCACACAAAGTTAGTATTTTACAAAACACTGACCCATTTGGGGGAGAGACTGCGTATTTTACCTAAATCCAAGAAGATGGCAAAACTTAGAATGGTCAATTAGCCTGGCTGAGTGAGGACATGGGTCTAAATCATGATTGTGATATTTACTTGCTATTTGGTACTGGACAAGTCACATCCCCTCCTAAGGCCCGAATTTCCTCATTTGTCAAGTGAAGGGATAGTTTTGTGTTTTTTGAGATCAATTTCAACGTTAAAACCTCTGATCCTAAGCATAAACTTCTTTCTCCCCCTCACAATATTCCCCATTTTACTGCCCCTTTTCCTCTTCTAAGCTTGGGCAGGTACAGTGTAGAGTCTCCTGAGGGATCTTTCTTCTCCCAGACCTCCGAATCAAAAGCTTTTTGATCATGACCTTCCCCACCCCATCCATTATGGAGTCAGAGAACGTTTGGGTCTCAGATTTGGAGAGACTTTTTCCTGACAGGAGGAATATAAAATAGATGGGTCTCTCTTACTTGCTCTTCTCTAATTTTTACTCTGGCACTCTCAGGGCAGCCCTAAATAAACTTAATTGCTAAATTCGGAAACTACTATTCTCAGAACAATTTATACAAGAACAAAAGACAAAACAAGTGTGAAAAATTTAGGAACTCTAATCAACATAATAATCAACCATAAATCCAGAAGTCTCCAAAGAGAAAGGACTTAGAATGAAAATTGAAATATATATATTTCATATATATATATGTATGTATACATACACACAGACACCCCCACACGTATATATATACATACATATTTTGGATATGGCCAATGCAGGAATTTGTTTTGCTTGACTATACATGTTTGTAACAGGATTTTTTTTTTTTTTTGCTTTCATAGTGTGGAGGGGGAAGGTGAGGGAGCAATGAAATATGCAGATCTGAAAATAAAATAAAATTTAATTTAAAGATGAAAAAGAATCTGTTATTCCATGTGTTTTTACTCTCATATGCTTTTCTGCTGGATGAGCGCCATCCAATGCCTAGCAGTCTCCTCCACCCTCAGGGATAATGAGAAAATAAAGGAAAGTTTGAAGGGAGATCCCTGGGTCAGTCAATCAGAGTATGTAAGCTTCAGAGATCTGCCAATTGATTAAATGATCCTCCATGTCCAGGACAACCAGTATGGGTTCCTTCAGCCTGGGTGTCAAGTAGGAGAAAGTTGTTATTGCTTCTACTGTGGCTGGGGACACCACTGAGGTATGAGCTGAGTCTGTGGTCTGAAGAATGGGATAATGAAGCACATTCAGGTTTTAGATCAATAGAACTAGGCAACCGCTGTTTTGCTCCAGTCATCACATCAAGAATAATTAGTTTAAAATAGGAAGCTCTCAAATAGCAGACTGAGGTGGAATCTGGTCCTCCGGAGACTTCCCCAGCAATGACTTTGCTCTGACGTCCTGGATTGTCTCCATCCCTAGCACAACTGAGATTTCTTCATATCAACAGACCCAGGGGTGGTTTGTGGTACTTGTCCCAGTCACATAAATTCCTAATTACAGCTCTGTATGTGAGCCACACTTTGGGGAAAAGTACAGCTTATATTCAGACCAAAAAAGAGTATTTGTTCAGGCATGTCACATTAGCATGTCAGCCAAGATAGCCCACAGATTATCTTGGGTGACATTTAGTGCTGGGCCAGCTGGCCAATTTAGTTGGTTAAAAATCAAAATGTAGGCAAGGCTGAAGGGGCCTCAGTAGTAATTTTTGTATTCTAAGGATAACACCACAATCTTATGGGCCCAGTCAGGAATAGTAGTGCATTTAAAAGAATGAAGTAGAGATAGAGTAGCAGAGGAAATGGATTTATTCCTGCTGGAAATTGATTTATAAGAGGGCAGGAACTTCCTGCTCAAATTTCCAAGAGGAAATTATGTTTGAAGACATAAAATAAAATGATGGAAAATTGGCAAGAAGAGAAATGTAGCTCTGTCCCTGGAGAATGAACTATTCCTTTCACACTCACTCTTCCATGACTTGGGACTACAGCCCACCTGGTACAGATGATTTCATCGGAGGATTGTACGCTGGGCAGCTCTACCAGCTGGTTGTCAGAGAGATTCAATTTTCGGAGGTTTATCAGTCCCCAGGGAATGACGGATGGGAGGGATGTCAGGCAGTTGGCAGAAAGGTCTAACTCTGTGATCTGACATGAAATATCGATTAGCCAGTCTAGATCCACCCACGGTAACTTCAGATGGGACCATTTCACATGGAGAGCCTAATGTGAGGGGTAGAGGAAGCAGGAGAAAGGAAAAATATATGTTAATATATATTGAATCAGTGAGGAACCAATATAGAATATGGTATAAACCTATTCATTAAAAAAAAAATGAACCCATGTACACAAAAGAAAGACTTGGAGTCATCAAACATCCTGGGTTCAAATTCTGGCTCTACTTCTTACTATTTCTATGACTTCAGACCACTCTAGGTGAACTGGCTTTATTCGAATATATAAAATGATGGGATTGGACTAGATTAACTCTAATACCCCTTCTAGCAATGAATCTATGATTGAATAACATTGTCTGTTACGTTCCTTTTAGTAACTGGTAAAAGGAGATAATTACAAAATGATCATACCCATTAACTAGGTTTGTTCTTCCCTGGGCTAGAAAGGTTGGCAGTTTGCTTGTGGTAGAGAAAAGGATATGGTTAACTGCTGGAACACACAATCTGGTTATTTTTCTTACATCTTGATTACCAACGAACTTGAAGCCCAATTAGGTTTCTGAGGAAGGAAATCTGGTTTTGGGGTCTGTTTCTCCAAAGTAACTGGAAATCCATATCGGAAAAAAAATTAGAAAAGCAGGAATATAAACAAAAATTAGTGCTTTGTAAATGGAAAAATGTTAATAACCCAATGAAGTCTGAATGGAAAGTTATCAAAAAAAAATGGTTTGGAAACTATTTAGCTAAATATTTTTGCTTTCAAAGTTGGCATTCGTTGAGAGAATTTCCTTCTATGGACACTAGATGGTGGCATTTTACCTATGTTTTATTTAAGCATTCATTCCGTCTTGAGTAAAGGTAACTAGGGTAGAGCCTTTCATAGGATCCAGAGGAAGAAGGGACTTGAGAGACCATCCACCTATTCTAACCATCACCTGAACTAAAATCCAGGCTTCTTTCTACTTTTTTACTATTCTACAATCCTAAGTTACTATAAGAAAAGTTTTTCCCCTGTGCATGAATGTGATTTCCAATAGAATCAGAAGTGCCAATACATAGTCAAAATATCATAACTTTAGAGGTCAGCCTTTGACAATCATCTAATTCAACCTCCCACATTTTAAAGATAAGGGCCTGGAGGCCCAAAGAGTTGAAGTCCTTCTGCTAGTTAGTGACAGTAGCAGAACTAAGAATTCAGCTCAAACTTCTGCTATACCACTAGCACCCGCTAGGAGGCAGGTGCTTGCCTAGGGATGTTATTTAAGAGTAATATAGAAAAAAATTTCAGGTATTTATTTTTCAGTTACATGTGGAAATGATTTTTGATCATTATTTTCTAACATTTTAAGATTCAGATTTGATTTTCTCTTTCCCTCCTCAAGGCAGTAGTCTGATATAGGTTATACCAGCATTTTCATGCAGTACTTATTTCCATATTTGCATAGTATTTTGAATGTATAACTCCAAGGAAGGTATTATTCCAAAGGAATGTTTGATTACCTGCTTTTATCAGGCTAATCCTGAGATCTACAGCAATCTCAGTGCCAAAAAATAAAGGATAATGAGAAAAAACAAAGACCTAAGTTCAAATTCTGTCTTAAGACACTAGCTGGGTGATCTAGAGTAAGTCACTTAGCCTTTTTCTGCCTCATTTTCCTCAACTGTAAAATGAGGGTAATAATAGCATTCTTGTGAGGATCAAATGAGATATTAGCACAGTGCCTGGCACAAATTGAGGACTTAAGAAATGCTTGTTCTCCCTTCTTCTAATAGATTACAATCTAACGGGAGGAAAAGCATATACAAATAACTACAATATAAAGTGGAAATGTCAGACTTATAGACTGAGCTCTATCACTACTTGTGACACATCGGGCAAGTAATCTCTTTAGGCCTGAGCTTCCTCATCTGTAAAATGAGAAGTTTGGTTCTGTTTATCTGTAAGGTCTGGTACATGAAGATTATGGAATATTACCATCCCACAGGAAATAAAGAATATGACAAACATTTATTAAGCACTTGCTATGTGCCAGGGATTGTGCTAGTAGTTGAGGATACAAATTAGCTTCTTTTCACAAGGAGCTTTTCACAAGCAAATAGAGTGGCCTGGAAGTTTATAGAGTTGGAGAATGACTTGAACATATTTGCAACCTAAGGAAAAATCACTTTAGCAGATGGGTGTATGAAGGAAAGACTGGAGAAGAGAGTCCTTAGGCAGGGAAAGCATAATATATAACAAGGGCTTGAACTAAGGATGATGGTGTTTGTAGAAAGGGGGATGGATAAGAAAAGTTGTGGAGGTAGGAATGGCAAGATAGCAACTAAGTGGGGAAGAGCCTAGACTCAAGGATTATATTGAGATTATTCACTTGGAAGACTTAGAAGAATGGTCCCTTTCCATTCTATGGTCTAATGCAGTGGTTCCCAAACTTTTTTGGCCTACTGCCCCCTTTCCAGAAAAAATATTAATTAGCCCCCTGGAAATTAATTTTTAAAAAATTTTAATAGCAATTAATAGGAAAGATAAATGCACCTGTGGCCATCACCCCCCCCCCCCCCGGATCACTGCAGCACCCACCAGGGGGTGGTGGTGCCCACTTTGGGAATCACTGGTCTAATGTGTTATTCCTCTAATATATTCTCCCATAATGATCCAGGACAATTCTGAGGGATTTAGGACAAAGAATGCTATTTACTTCCAGAGAAAGAACTGTTGGAGCTGGAATACAGATCAAAGCATATGATTTTTCACTTTAGCTTATTTCCAGTTTTATTTTGGGGTTTTGGCTTTATATGATTATTCTCTTACAAAAATGAACAATATGGAAATATGTTTTGCATGATAATACATGTATAACCCATATCAAATTGCTTGCCTGCTCTGGGAAGAGGAAGGGAAGGAGACAATTTGGATCACACAACTTTGGAAAACTATTGTGGTTATTTGTTATTATATATAATTGGTAAAAAGTAAAATGTCTTTCTAACAAAAAAAATTCTCCCTACCCACAGTGCTTACACAGCCTACACTTAATACATAAGACAGCACTCAGTGAATATTTGGTGGTTCACATATTTTCAACTGTAATCAAGATGTTTAATTTATGGACATACAGTGCTTCTTACATTCTTCAGTTCTTTAGAGGGATCATGATCGTGACAGGGACTGGTGTGATTTCACTGGCATAAAGATCTTACAGGTGAAGAAAAGCTCTTGACTAACACAGGTAGGCAACTCTCAGAAATGTATACATAGTCTTAGAGATTGACTGGGAATTTTGGTGGTGCAGAGGATAGATTGCTGGGCCTGAAGTGAAGACCTGAGTTCAAATCTGGCCTCAGCTACATACTATCTATATGACCCTGGGTAAGTCACTTAACTCTGTATCAGTTTCCTCATCTGTAAAATGAGCTGGAGAAGGAAATAGTGAACCACTCCAGTTTTTTGCCAAGAAAACCCCAAATGGGGTCACAAAGAGTTGAACACAACTGAGAACAACAAAACAAGAATAGAGTTAACTAGAGCAATGAGAAAGTGTCCAGGGTAGTAAAGCCAATAAATGTCAGAGGCAGCACATGAATCCCAGGCCTTTCTGGTTTTCTTTGACATTTTATTCACTAAGCCCACTCTAGTTTTAAACATATACACACATATGTGTACAAACACATATAAACAGATAAACATGTTTACAGAAATATACATAGATAAAGAAGGAAGGAGAAAGAATGGGGGGAGAGGAAGAAGGAAAAGGGGAGAAGAGGGAAGGGTGAGAAGGAGGGGGAAGAGGAAGAATTGTTGTACAAACTTTAGTGTTTTTCTTTCTGTCCAGAGTTGTTTTTCAGAGAAAGAATGGATAAATCCAGAAGATCTCTACCACCAAAATATTTATTGCACTATTTATGATGGTTGTAAAGAACTAGAAACAAAAGTCGATGGCCAATAATTGGGGAATGGCTAAAATAATTCTGGTATAAGAAGGTAATGAAATATTGGTGTCCCAAAGGAACACAAAGAATATGAAAAATATAAAGAAGTATGGAAAAAATTACATGAGCTGATAAAAAGTGAAGTAAGTGGAGCCTGAAAAGCAATGTCCATAACTGTGAATGCAAAGAACTACCACTAAAAAGCAACAGAAAATGCAGGTTACAAAATTCTGAAGAACAAGCTTTGTCAGAGTATCATCAGTGAAGATACATCACTACACTCATTTGCCAAGATGGGAAGGTCTATCCTGGGTGTGGAACATTGCATATAATGTCACATCTTTTTTCTATATATTAATTGGTTTTGTTGATTTTTCTCCACTTTTCTTTAAAGAAACGAAAAGAAAAGGAACTAGCATGAGGGATAGCTTTCTCAGTGGAGGAGAGGAGATAAAAAGGGAAATCTACATGAAGTAAAAACAAAATATATCAGTAATGTGTGCCTTTTAAAATCTAAAATATCTCAAATTGTAGTCACTTTTTGAGAAGTGACTTGTTATTTGCAGCAAAGTTTTCTAGGCACGAAGAAGAAGAAAAAAAGAGGCAAAGGAAGTTCCTAAAATTAAGCCCATGTCATTTACCTATGCCCTCTTAGGGCTCACATTATTAGGGTATGTTATGAGTAAGATTAGATTAGCTGGTTATTAGGTATTGATTATATATTGATTAGGAAGTACCTAGCAGGAAGGAGCTGGAGCTGGGAATTCCAGGTTGGAATGAAGGAGGAAGAAGTCTATCTGTGTTCTGTGTGTGGACTCCATTAGTGGTAGGCAAAAACTGTTGCCAGCCTGGGAGACCTCAGAGCAAAGGACACCTTGCATCCTGTTTTCCCCTGGGATCCTGTGTGGTGTGGCATCAAGTAAAGGACAAGATCTACAGAGCCAATAGAAGAGGTGTAGTTTGAGTTCTGGCGGACAGTGCTTCAAGCAAACCCCTTTCTACTTGGTTCCTGAGACAACTGTAGCTCCTGGCATCCAGAGATCATCAGTGGATTGCAGTGAGAAATCCCAAAGCCACAAACCCTAGCTGCACTCAAGCCTGGCAGGTTCCAGGTGTGAGGCAGAAACCCAAAGACTCCAGTATAGCTCCTTGGGCCCTGTTAGTTAGATAGCTTAGATTAGTGTAGTTGAATAAGTCCTTCCCTGTCTCTTTGGGTTTTGTTATTAGGTGTTAAGATTTTAGAGTAGTCATTCCTATCCCTCCTTTTAGTTGTTTCTAATTAAAACCCAATTTCACCTTGTTACCTTGTCAGTTAATTCAAGGCCTCTGGCCAGAGTGACAGTTGGCTGTTATTTTTTCAGTTGGGAGTGATGTAGCTGTACAAGACTTCAGTGTTCAGTTTTAGTCTCTCTTACATCCCAGAGAGTGTTCCCACAAACCCCATGGTTGATTTTTAATATCCCTGGTGACCCCATTACTTATATTTTCTTACAGGTAATGATTTTATGCTTAAAATAATATAATAATAATAACGATGAGAGCTAGCTGTCATTTTAATAAAGCTTTAAGATATGCAAAAGGCTTTAGAAATATTATGTATGTGCATATAATATATATGACAATGTTAGAAGAAGTATCAATTAATTTGATAATACATTCATAATACCAAAATGCTTTCAAAATGAAGCCATCTCTTTTTGGAAACTTGTAAAGATTGTATTTGGGACTGAACCTATTATAGAAATTTTGACTATAACAAAGAAATTGACTTTTTGATAAAGATTATAGGCTGCCCAAATGTTTATCCAGAGGAAGAAAGAAGAAAAAATCCAAGCAATTAAGAAGGCCTCACATCTAGTATTGTTGAAGTCTATAGTAAGTCTCAAAGCCTTCATTTTTGCCTGTGTTTAGTCCAGAAAGCCTCACAATAAACAAGATTCTTAGGGAGAAAAGCCAATAATGGCATGATTAAATTCACGAACATCTTATAGCAAAATCAAAAACAGAATGTCGCTAAGACCTCACTAACACAGTAGAGTATAAAGGGATGCCAACTTTCAGTGCAAACACAGACACAGTGAATGTATCTCTGGGAAGTGGGAGAGCCAAGAGAAACTCTAGGTCAAGAGTTGTACTCCCTCAATAGCTAGTTTCAGAACAAACTGAAGGAAGTAGCAATTTAATAAGCCATGGTTTCTTCATCATGGATAATTCTTACCAAGGCCAGCTGCACACTCACAATGGCCTTTGAGAGTTTCCAGGGACATAAAATCATCCTTCTTGCATCTATCTAGCCCTCTCCAATTTGGCTGGGCTGTTCCTTGGATGAGAAACTAAAGTCATTCTATATTCAAAATGGAAACATACTCAAAACCCTTGTGAGGACCTTCCAAAGCTTGCACTTTGCTGGCATTAGCTATTAGAGATAAGGGCTCCTTCTACACTACATAGGAGTTTCAGACTTAGTGAACAAATAAGGGCCTGAAATATAAAGTCCTCAGAATTCACAAAAAAACACAAGTAAAAGAATAGACATAATTTTTAGAAGTGCTGAAACAGAGCTTGATGGCATTGTTTTGTTTTGTTTTAAACTCTTACTTTTTGTCCTAAAATAGATACTGAGAATTAGTTCCAAGTCTAGGCAATCAGGGTGAAGTGACTTACCCAGGGTCCCATACCTAGGAAGTATCTGAGGCCAGATTTGAACTCAAAACCTCCTGTTTCCAGGTCTGGCTATCTAACTGTTATGATAATTTTGGGAGTTATAGATCCTGATGGGTCACAAATGTAACGCAATGATCCCAAAAGGTCAGCCCCAAGTGCAGTTTGGCACAGTAGGAGAAAGTGTTGAATCTTCCTACTTCAATAATTAGATGACTTCCTAACAGTTTGACTGGTATTGCAGCTTGAGAACTGAAGGAATCAGCTGATTGGTGGACACAGCTAACTAGTTCCAACTAAATCCCTAAGAAACTAATGAAGATGGTTATATTCTCTCAATTACTAAACTAGCAGACTTGTGGGTTAGGTTTGTCAAGTCTAATTAGTTTAGGTAACTGGTTCTGACTGCGGATTGACTCAGAATATCATTTGAGGATTAATAAATTTGAAATCATCTTCCCTAACAGCCAAGATGACTTCTTCAACTGACAGCCTCTTTCTGGAATCCTGAGAATCACAGACCAGTTTAAAGATGACTTCTTTGTAAATGATTTAATGTTGGTAAATATAGGTGAAGAGGGAAAATGGGATTAACGATGGAAAGTGGGAATAGTATTTCTAAGTTGAATCTAAGTTGATGAATAGTTGTTGAATCTCCCAGATAATCAAATGATAATCAGGAGCCTTTGGATGGCTTGACAGCCTGGCCAGGCCAGAAGGCCTGACCCCTTTGATTGAAGTTTTGCTCAGCTGACGATGGTTTGGTTTTGAATAAACCTTCTTGATGATGTAAATATCAGAGAACTGAAGTTGAGAGATAAGGTTGAATGTATTTCTAGTTGATAGTGATTGAGAGCCATATCAGAATTAACTCTGCCTAGCATAAGCCTAAAACACCTCCCTCCTTTGCCCAGTTTATCTCAAGGACTGAGACCAGGAGTGGTCCAGGTTTGCCCCTTATACAGGCACTTTCCAATTGCTCCTTGGCTCCCACCAGGCTCATGCCACCTCAGTTCATTCTGATTCTAATCAGGTAACTGGCAATCAAGCTTGACCCAACATGGCTGCTATTAAAAATCCTTACACTACTGAGCCACCTACCTCCCCTTTGATGGCCTCTCTAGGCACAATGGGACTACACAATGCCTACTAGTGGTACAGTAGCAGGTCCGAAGCAGGGAGAAGAAAAATAAAAGAAGAAAGAGAGAGGAATGAAGAAGGAAGAGACAGAAGAAAGAAGTGAGAACAAGAAAAGAAAAGGGTGTATATGGTAAATTACAGCAGAATAAATTTATACATGATAGATTAAACAGTCATTTCTTTTTTAACCCTTACCTTTTGTCCTAGTAACAATTCTAAGATGGAAGAATGTCAAGGACTAGGAAAACTGGGGTTAAGTAATTTGTCCAGAGTCACACAGCTGGGAAGTATCTGAAACCACATTTGAACCCAGGTCCTCCCAACTCCAGGTCTGGCACTCTATCCAATGTGTTACCTAGCTATTAGTCACAGGTCTTTAAGGAAGATATTCCTGGCCCCTTGTCATTAACAGATTTCCTTCCTCCAAGAGAAGGTATGGATTACTATGAAAAAGGACAAAGTAAGGACTTCACAAAATATTTCTCAAGTACCAGTATAAGAGAAAGAAAATGGGGTTGAGACACTAGTAGATAGAGTCAGACATGGAGTCAAAAAGACCTGAGTTTGAATCTCACTTCAGATTCATACTAGCTATGTGACCTTGGTCAAGTCCCTTAACTTCTGCCTATCTCAGTTTCTTGATCTGTAAAATGGGGATAACATGTAAGAGGGTCATGGTTAGGATCAAATAAAATCATATATGTAAAGCGCTTTGAAAATCTTAACAGTATCATAAATATTTCCTGTCATCATTATTTTCTGTACAAGGAGGCTCAATCCACCTAAATAGAATGAAAAAGGCAAAATAAAAATAAAAGATAAGTGTCTTCAGTTCCTGCAATCTGGCCACTTGAGAGAACACTGATAACAATTTCAAATTAATTCAAGAAGCATGTATTGAACAACTACGCCACTTTCAAGGTACTGGACCATGTGCAAAAGCAGGGGTTGGCAACCTTTTTGGCTATGAGAGCCATACATGCCACATTTTTTAAAATGTAATTTCGTGAGAGCCGTACAGTGCTCACAGTGCGCGTTCCTGTAACAGCACCTGAAAAAAATTGACTTTATCGCTCCTGCAGAAAGAGCCATATCTGGCCCTCAAAAGAGCCAGATATGGCTCGAGAGCTATACGTTGCCGACCCCTGTGCTAAAGAGTCAAAGTTAAATTAAATGACACCAGTTCCGTACCATCAAAGAGTTTACAATTCACTAGGAATTGGGGTGGGAAATAAGCCATGCAGGGCAAATAATTATAGCACAGATTAGAGTGTGGCTGTGTAAAGGAGAGATTCAAAAAAATTTATGATTTCCTAATTTGGAGGGGTGGATAAGAGTAAGAGGATTATCATAGGAAAAGCACCATAAAGGAGATAGTACCTGTTAAAATGCAAGCTCCCTGAGGGCAGAAACCATTTTCACTTTTGCTTTTTTTCCCCAGTACTTCCAGTATTTCCAGTACTGAGCACAGAGCCCAGCACATAACAGATGTTTAATAAATGTTGATTGAATTGAATTAATTAATTAGAATTGAATTGACTAAAGGAAAGAAGGAATTCAATAGAGATGGAGGGGAGGGGGATCTATTCCATATATGGGAGATGAGAAAAGCCAAAGAGATGAAATAGAAAAGGATAAGAATATGAGTTTTGGCTCAAAAATCTTTTTTGCTGGAACCTAGAGTGAATCAAGTACAAGAGTTTGACATATGGCTAAATTAATAGGTTAAAACAAGATTGTAGGCAGCTTTAAAATGCCAAGCTAAGAAGTATGTTCTTTACTCAGTAAACAGTGGGGAGTCACGGAAAGCTTTTGAGTAGAAAAGTAAAATGATCCAAGAGATTGCTCTCTGAAAATTTCTTTGATAGGAATGTGAAGTCTGCAGTAAAAAAGGGAGAAAAATGGAGGGCAAACTATAATAAAATACCTAAACTAGAGTCATAATGGGGATGGAAAGGGAAAGACAATTGAAGAGATTACTTAACTTTTCTGAACCTCATTTTTCACATCTTCAAGATGAGGTTGGAAGGTTGGACTCTGGCCTCCAAAATCTTGTGAAATGGTCTTGAGACCAGAAATTATAGGCTGGATGAAATTTGTGGAGTATCTTATAATATGACAGTTTTGTGTATTAGTTGGATTAAATAGCCACTGAGGTTCTCTTGCAACTCTCAAATCCTGTGATTCTGTGAAACCCTTGTTAACCAGAGAGCATAAGCTCCTTCACTTTCCTCTAATAATGGAAAGGCATCCACACCAGATATAGCCCAAGACCCTCAGGGCCTATGAAGTTGTAGCTCTCTTAGCATGAGTTCTTAACCTGGGGTCCCTAGACTCCCTAAGAGTCTAGGAATAGATTTCACAGAGGGTTTGTAGAATTTTTATACTTTGATAACTATGTTTCAATATAATTGGTTTCCTTTTTAGTCCTACCCATTTTATTTCATGCATAAAAAAAAAAAAAAACATTATCCTGAGGAGGGACCTATAGGTTTTACCAGGTTTCCAAAAGGATTCATAACATAAAAAAAAAAAAAAAAAAAAAAGGATAAGGACCTCTGCTCAATAAGCCACTAGAAGATTAACCACAGTAGCCTTGGTTTCTACATGGAGGAAGTTTGGAGAGGCATGTGAACAGTTTGGCCCCAAAGTATACAATGATTCATCTGGTAGGTCACTATGAATTTAAAAGCTATAAATGTGCCAATTTACTAGCATAAATTGTACAAAAGGCAATAAGAATGGTTGCTTTCTTTAACTTAGCTGCCAGATTTTGGATTATTAGGTATTTCTTTAAAAAGGAAACAAATAATTTTCTAAGTAAATATCAAAACTAATTTAAGTTTCAGTTATTTTTGCTATGGTGAAAACCAAACCAAAGAAGCCCCAATCCAATGTTCAAAACCACTGAGCAGGGAGAAGCAGCACCAGGATTCCAGGACTTAATTAGCTCTTTCCTGGCATTTACTTCAACTTTCAAAATGTTTTTCTGCTCTTGCTGGAGTATGACAATGCCAAACCATTAAAGTCACTTTTCACAGAAATAAAGTCAACTATCTTCAGGATGCTCACAATGAAAATAATCCATTTCATTAAACTTTAAAGCAATGATAATGCAGAAAAATACTCAGCTAAATGTTACTTATTTTTTCTTCTTTTAAAAGATGAAAATTGTCTTGTAAAAATTTCCTTTTAGGCAGCTGGGATTACATATGTGGCTTCACCCTCTTTCTGCTTCATTTGAAGCAAATGCAAGGAAAGAAGTTCATTTGTGAAGCAAAATGATAGTTTTGTCCTCTGAATTTTTGTTGTGCAATTTCCACTCTTCATTGGTCATATGCTATTTTAAAGGTTTTTTTGAGGGGATCAAACCCATTATTCCATAGGCATAAGTAACTGCCAATGAAGAAACTCTCTCTAACATTGTAGGTCAGCCTTCTCTCTCTCTCTGAAACTTCCAGTATTAGATGACTAGAACAGAGGCATCAAAATCAGTGCCTGCCGGTCACCCAAACCAGATTAAAATGAAACTGGGAAATGTTAAACAAAAAAAATAAAAATACAAGACAACATTATAGTTTTCTAAGTCAACATGCTACTGCAAGGATCCTTTCTACTTGAGAAAATGATGCCACTGATCCAGAACATTGAAAGATGAAATGATTTGCCCAAGGTGACATGGCTAGTATGTTTCTGATTCAAAGGTCGGCTCTCTCTCTACTATGCCAAGATACCTCTATTAATTTTAAAAATCTGAGGATTTAGGCAAATGTCCTTAGTCTATAGGGTAAGCCTAGATATCTGAATCAACCAGAACATTATGTTTTACTATTCAATTAAAATAACAAATATTTATAGGACATATTATGTATACTGTGCACTACTGATAACTTCTACCTTTAAGGAATTTATGGTCTGGGTTGGGGGAGATAATCCAAATGACGAAAAATTAAATAATGACACAAGAAAATGTCAAAAGGCAGTAGAGTTTTGATAAGTGAGTGGCAGAGGCAGTAAATGCTATATTTTGGGAGGGGCTTGACATAAAAGTCATTAACAAGAAGTCCATCTTTTTAAGGATATTGATATCGATCAATGAAATTTCTAGAATCTATACCCAACCACACATATGTCTATATTTGAGCTTATGTAGAATCTGGATCTTGTGTAAGGGCTTCCAGGTGGGGAAGCTCTACTGGCCTCAGGGAGCTAAAAGGGTAAGTGATTTTCGCCTAATTGCATTGCTATAATGTGTCAGAGGCAAAATGCGAACCCATAACCTCCAAGGCTGCTTCTCTATCTACTAGGTAACACTTGCCTCTATTATTTTTTTGCCTGACACACTGTAGATGTTTAATAAATACATATATGTCCACCTAAACCTACACTGACATACTATACACACTGACATTTATACCAGGAAAGTTCCTTTCTAATAATAAGACTTTTTGTAAAAATGTTAAAAATCTGAGAAATAGAATTAAAAAGAGATATAAGCCAAAGTTGTTCGAAATATAACAAATCAAGTGATACTAATGAAATATCTTATCTTGTTGCCTCTTGACCTTCAAAATACACAAAATCAGAGCAACTAGGGGGCTCAGTGGATAGTCAGGTCTATAGATGGAAAGACCTAGGTTCAGATCTGCTCTCAGACTTCCTAGCTGTGTGATCCTGGGCAAGTCACTTAATCCCAGCTGCCTAACCTTCACTGCTCTTCTCCCTAGAACCAATACTTGTATCAATTTCTAAGACAAAAGGTAAGGGTTCAAATCATGAGGACAGACAAGGACAATAACATTATGATATCAAACACTCAGTACTCAAAGTAAGCATTAATATTAAGTGGTACAAATACACTTCTGTTGCAACCCAATTAAGTATGTGTGGCTAAGAGTTTTCTGAACCCAAACTGAAGGGGTGGACAAGAGAAGACAGAAAGAGACAGATGGCAGAGAAGGCAATTCAGATTTTAGATAATACTTACCTCTGGTTCACAAGACATTATTTTCTCTGAAGTCTAAATCTCACTGCTCCATAGCTCTTACTAAAAACCTCAAAAGCACCACTGCTAAATGAAGTGATTATAGCAAATATAAACACACCTACTTTAAGGTACTTGCCATTGGAATTCACAAGAATTAAAAAAAAAAGCAGCTATGTGCTTCAAGAACCTGGAAGAGGTTTTATGAGTCACATTTTTATTGGTTTTGTTTTCTCTTTGACTCTTACCCCAACAAAGGTCTCAGTGCAGTATGCCAGCATAAAGTCTTTGGAATTTTCTTTACTGAGCAAACGTTGCAAACCTATTGCCTGAACGACTGCAAACTCAGAAATCTGGATCAAGTACAAAGATGCAACATAACCATGTCTACTTCATACCAAGAAAAGCCAAGGATGCTTAGAAATCTTTGTGGGCTGTGCGATGGCATTATTTACAAAATATCTTTTGTAGATTTGGGATGCAGTATGACCTTGAAAGCAGGAAGCTCTAGGTGCAAGACCTGCCTAGGACACATACTGGCTGGATGAACCTAAACTTCTAGCTGCTTTTAGTAACTCTCTAAGACTAGAATTTGAAGAGAAGGTGCTGAGCCACATTGGAGGGAAGAGTCTCTTCACTGGATAGTTTCCTATTCTTATGAAATCACAGGTCCATCTCCCTATGCCCTTCTCTAGTGAGGTTATAAAATGCTCATTCACAGCTAACATAATATTAGACATTTTCTGTTCCCTAGATAGTCTGTCATCACAGAGCTGGCCAGTTATAGAAGAAAAGTAGTAAATGCAGTGTATGAAATACAAGATGTCTCAAAAGTCTTAGTGCAATCTCTAGTTGTACTAGGTGACAAAGCAAAAAGAGCCCTGGGCCTGGAGTCAGGAAGACCAGAGTTCAAATCCCGCTGAGATTTTTGGGCAAGTCACTTAAATGCCATTTGCCTCAGTTTCCACATCTGCAAAACAGGGATAATAATAGCACCTGCCAGGGTTGTTGTGAGGATCAAATGAAATATTTGTATAGTGCTAATTTGGTACAGTGCCTGACATATAGTAAGCACCATTTAAATTCTAGTTATAGTAATGGCTCCAAACGGCACTAAGGCTTTTGGGACACCCTATCTAGTCTTGGTAGATGAGCCCACACGTCAGATCTGTAGTTTGGAGGCAACTGGCCACTTACTGCTTTTGTTGGAGAACCGGTTCCTGGTATGCTCGCCTCTATGAAATATTTCCTAAGGAGATGTTTACTTAGATCAGGACTATCCATCAGAATGTATGAACAAAAGAAGGCCCCATGACGAATCAGAAATATAGCAATATCTTCATTCCCTAAAGAAGTTAAAAAAAAAAAAAGGCTAAGAGAGTTCAGTCTCCTTTTTTTATTCTGAGTTGTTTTTTTTTAAAGAAACTAGAAGGAACTGGTCATTACCAACCCAGATGGGGGGTTAGGGGATGCAACATGTGAAAGAGGAACTTAGAAAAGCCTTGCTCTGGTTTAACGTCTCTCTGTATATTACTTCCCCTGAAATGTCAAGATCCTGTTAATGACAGAATTCTGTGAGATTTTGTCTTCTTGGGTACCTTATTAAAATATTCCCTTTTGAAAATGCTTATTCAGGTTTCTGAATTTCCCCAAGGCCAACAGGGGAAGGGGGAGGGAAATTCAGAGATTCAGAGGGGGTAGGAGAGTAGGAAAGGGGAGAGGAGATGGAGAAAGAGAGAGAGGAGGAGGAGGGAGAAGAGGGGAAGGAATGGAGAGAGAGGGAGAGAGAAGTAGAGGAGGGGGAGAGAGAGAAAATGAATATATACGTTGGGAAATACAATAAAATACTTTGTAAACAGCAGGGGGAAAAGTGGTTATAGAAATGCCTCCATCTAGAGGAAGCTCTGAGAGCTCAGGAGATTGTGGTTTCTCTATGGACAGGGTTTCACATCCACTAAAGGCTATAATTGCTGTGAACAACTTATAAGAAACACAGGCCCAGATCCTTAAGGCTTAGTAAAGACTTCAGTAGGTGCAATTACGTACCTGACTTGATAGCTGCATAAAGTGGTAACCTTATAATGACTGGAAATTCATTTTTTCTTACTGCATAGCTCTCTGGGTCAGCACTATAAGTAAGGACTAAGAGCTTAACTACGTCTAGGTGTCCTTGTTGGCAGGCAATGGCTAACATCCAATTTAGCAGTCGTTGGTAGCTGCATGGACCTAGCAAGGCAATTCAGAAAAACAAAAACACACTGAATAGTCCCATTCAATTTTACCAACATTAGCTTTTCATTTTGGCTGCTAATAAATACAAACCCCAATTTAATTGGAAGATACTTGCATCAAATTGATAACATTTGGCAGGGGCCTGGAAGGAATGGAAGGTTCTTTAAGTACCATGATACTTTCTAAATTCTCTGTAATTATAATTGATGTCCAGAGATCTTTAGGAGTGATTCCCTGAAATAACCATCACTGCCTACTTTATTTCATCATGAAATGCTTTTTAACAAGCACACTGAATGAACACAGTCTGCGTGGGTTGCAGTGCAGCAATATCTTCAAGTTCAAATTAGCATGACAGCTTTTTTTTGGGTCCAATCTCCATGGAAATTACCTCATTCTTTGCATGCACCCCTAGCAACCTTCATCATAACATCATCTCATTTCCAAAGTCTCAAGGAAAAAAAAAAGCCTGGAAACCCATGGTTACAAAAAGAGTTCCAAAACCTTATCAGAACTAACCCTCTTTTTTTAAAATAAGAAATTTACCTGAAAACTGGTAAGGCTTGAAAGGTGAATTGTAAGATATATGGTGTATATCATATGATATATGAAAGCAGATAAACAATCTTTCTTATGGGCTACCTAATTGCTAACTAAATTCCACAGTTTCAAGTTAGTTGTGTTCAGGCTGGATAGAAGAGAAGTCAATTGAGAATGGCTGGGGCAAATTTTAGCATACTCTAAATCCCAAAGGAAGATAGCCCATTAGTTTGGATGCATTTTCTTCCTTCCCACTCTTCAGATAATCTCTGCTCAGTGACTAAGAGTGGTAATTATAGAGTTCTGTAACTCAGCAAAGTAGCCATCAATGCGAGAAGCTGATCCACCAGACGATGGGGGAAAAAGTAGCTCCAGAAAATTATTTTGAGTCATATCAGCATTTTTTGCTAGCCTACCAGTGGCCTAGCAGAGAGGTAAAGGAAGGAATCTTGCCAGGATTCTCCCTACTCCTGGCCTAGAGAGAGATCAGTAGAGTTAATCAGCAATGTGGTGGTCATTAGCAGGTCTAAGGCACAGTCAAAGAGTTGTTGTTCAGTCATGTCTGACTCTTCATGACACCATTTTGGAGTTTTCTTGGCAATGATACTGGAGTGGTTTACCATTTCCTTCTCTAGCTCAGATTGCAAATGAGGGAACTGAGGCAAACAGGGTTAAATAATCTGACCAGGGTCATATAGCTAGTACATATCTGAGGTGAGATTTGAACTCAGGAAGAGGAATCTTCCTGACCCAAAGAGAAGGATGAAAAGAACAGTAAAAAGCTAGTGAAGAGAGATCAGAATAAGAGAGTAGTATATGTAGTAGATATAATGATAATCATTTGTTGGACTGAATTTATATTATACCCAGGTATATTATATCATTATACACCCAGGTACACTAATCATTGCCCCAGATGAGTAATTAAGCTTGTAGTTCTTCCAAGGGGTTTTATAGGGTCTGGATAAGTTCTGATAGGAAAGATTCTTCAAAGTTAAGAAGCAAGGATAAATCCAATCCAACACAACAAATATTTATTAATCACCTACTAATGTGCAGGGCTTTTATATCTAAAAAAAAAAAGATAAGCAGTTCTAGGGTCTGTTTAGGGTTTGCTTAGGGGCTTCCCAAGAGATAATGGCTTGACTCAGTCTTCTTTGAGGTGATCCAAACCTCATGAGATGCTTAAACTAATCTGTCCTCCATTCCTTACTCAGAAGTCTTCCAGACAAATGGGATTATTCTAAGATAAGGAAAAACCGGCAAACTTCAAAGGAGATTTGGGATTGATTCCAGTATAGAGCCTAAGACACAGGTCTTCAGTCCAAAGGGAAAGCATCTATTCCATCAGATACACACATACAGGCATAAAGTATACAAAGTTGATACTTTATCACTTTAACTTGTTTGGGCAATGGAAATAACTCTTGAAAGAAGTAGGGAGTTGCAGAAGTGGGTCTCTCCCACTTTTTTTACTGGCACCATTTTGGCTACAAAGGAAAAAAATCACTCCTAGCTATTAGGTGGCATAGTGGATAGGACTATGCCTGGAAAAAGGAAGATC
>NC_058131.1:584670768-584682784 GCF_016433145.1 Gracilinanus agilis
AAGAAACTACAGGGATTGAGAGACAGGTCCAGAGATGGGATGTCCTGGGTGTTCAAATGTGATCTCAGATACTTCCTAGCTGTGTGACCCTGGGCAAATTACTGACCCTTCACTGCCTAGCTCTTATTGCTCTTCTACCTTGGAATATATATATATATATATATATATATATATATATATATATATAAACACTACAGGAATGATATGGACTTGGTTCAAGGTCACAAAAGTAGTAAAACAGAATCAAGACTGAAATCCAGTACTCTTTCCCACTGCAAGGATTGGGAGTGTGAGCACATGGATTCTTACTGGGGACTTCAGTTTCTTCACATGAGGTTTTACTTCTAAATCCTATTATCTTGATTTTGTAACCCAAGGGGAACCAGTTGTGAAGACATCTGTGAGGACTTTATTTTGGCATTTATATTATGTTATCATATTATTTAATTTGATTTACTTCCATATATGTTTACCTACTGTATGAAAAACACAGGGCTAATTGGTAATTTAGAAACTAAGACTAGATAAGATTAAGTTTCTGCTCTCATAGAACTTAAAATCTGTTTAAGAATTGTAATGTATTCAATGGACCTGAACCTGGGCCAGACTCAAGGCTGAAAGCCCTGCATTTGGTCTTTTCCTTAGTTACAGAGCTAAGTCCTATAACTCATAGAACTAAGTCACCACATCACAAGGATGCTGAGTTCAATCAATCACAAATGCATCCACAGCAGTTTTCTCCAGTATAAGGATCTCTGAAGTAAGCAAATTTTATTGATCACTCACTTTCTCTTCATTTTCCCTCTCACCTAAATCTATTCTAAATCTCGTCTAAATTTATTCCTGAAAGGTAGATGACAGTAGCATTTACCAATTGCTTCCTCTTTCTTTTCCAAAGGAGAACACAGAGCAGAAATCAAAATTCCCCTTCTGTGGGTCTTAAGATAATGGAATTTCCCTCAGTCTAGACAGTTAGGTTATTGGTCTAGAATGAGTCTAACAATTTATGTTAGTTAAAGGTTTGATCTTACGTATATAGACTAGATGCCACTTTTTGGTTTCATTTGGGGTGTGTTGGGAAGAATATTCATCTTAATTTTTTTAAAAGTCTCTCACACTAATCATTGTTGCCTGAAAAGTCACCATTGGAGATTTTAATCATTTAATTTTCTACTCTTTTCAAATACAAATACTACTAAAAGGAGGTTTACACATTAAATTTTTCAATTTTTTATACTTTAGGAATAATAAAGTTATAAGATTGAGTCCTAAGCACAGATTATGTAGGGACTAGATTTGAGAACTGGGAGTCCAGGAGATAGAGGAGAGGAGAATAATGAAAGCAGAGGTCTGATGATGCTCATCCTTCTTGACCTTTTTCTGGAGATTACCCTCTTCTCATTGATAACCTCTTCTCTTTAGGTATCCATGACATTACTCTATCCTAGTTTTCTTCTTACCCATCTGATTTCTCAGTTTCTTTTGTTGGATCCAGGTCATGCATACTTAAGATAGGTGTCATTCAGGCTTGTTTCTGGGCCCTCTTCTCCAATCTTATTTCATTTCATGATTTCATCAACTTTCATGATTTCAATTATAATCTGTGCTATTGATCCTCAGATGTATTTATCCAGTCCTAACCTCTCTCCTAACCTCCAGACTCATGTCTCTGACTACTTATTAGATACTCAAGTTGAACATCCTGTAAACATTTTAAAATCAATACATCCAAAACTGAGTTAATTATCTTTTCTCCAGAACTCTTCCCCGCTTCCAAATTTCCTACTACTATCCAGAGCATCACCATTCTCCCAGTCTCCCAGACTTAAAACCTAGATGTTGCCTTTGAATCTTTACTCTGTCTCACCTCCTGAATCCAATCTGTTGCCAAGATCCAACTTTTTTTACTTGCAAAAATCTCTCATGTCTTCTTTCTTCTGACATTGCCACCACCCTCATACAAATCCTCACCCCCCTCACATTTGGACTATTTCAGTAGTCTACTGGTTGGTCTCCTGTCTCAAGTTTCTCCCCATTCTAGTCCATCCTCCACTTAATTGACAGGTTAATCTTATAAAACTCATGTTTGTCCATGTCACTTTCCATTTGATCAATTCCAATGGCTCTCTACCATCTCCAGGATTAAATACAAAATATTATGCTTGTCATTCAAAGTCCTTCACAACCTAGTTCCTACCAACCTTACCAGTCTTCTTATACCTTATTCCCTAACTCACAAGTTTTCAATCCAGGGACACTGACTCCTTGTTATTCTCAATGCACTAAGCCACTTGGCTTTTCCCCTTTTGTATTTTTTTTTTTATTCCCAGGGCTCAACACAGTGCCTGACATATAAGAGGTGCTTCATAAATATCTATTGGCTGGCAAAGTTGAAGACTCACAAATCTTGATGTTCTGTGATTCTTTCAATGAAGATACGAAAGAGAGCTGGATTTGGTGTCAAGAGGAGCTGGACTCTATCTCTGCATGACTTTGTGGACAAGCCATTTAACCAAGTCTGGGTCTGTTTTCTTATCTATAAAATGAGGAGGCTGTACCAGAAAAACCTCTAAAGGTCCTTCTCAGTCTCTATGGTTGATGTGATGATTCTAAATCTCAGCATATCCCCAAACACACTGGATGTTCTTTATACCAGTTTTTTTCTGAATCTCTATCCTGGACAAAAAAGATATATCATTTTCAAAGCTGCTCCAAAATTAGAGAGGATATGTTTTAATTATCTCTGAAGAGCTCAGCAAGTTTTACAACTTTAATTTCTAAATAAAGAGACTAGGTCAGCCAAACAGTAGAAATTTCTTCATCTGTTCTATTTTCCACTGGGCTGATTAACATGGTTACTTCTGATAACTGTCTTTTACTGAGGGCAAGAGTGTATAGAATAGTTAAGTTTAGTATAGCTAAACAGCATCAAATGGTGGCTATTTGCCACTTGCCTACAGATAGAGAATTAAAAACAAAATAAAAATGTTTCATAGGGAGTGGAGTGGGAAATGAAATCTTTAAATCTTAGTAGCAGAAATAACCATGTTTATCTCAAGTGATATATTAACATAATTATAAAAACAACATAATGTGCATTCTGTCTAATGCAGGGCCCAATGGTCCTGAAATCCATAACCCATATTCCAGGAAAGCACTTGCATTAGCTGAGATGCTATTGTAATTCATTAAATGGTTCACCACATGCAAGAACCAGCAGTCTAGACCACAGATGATTCAATGTTTAAAAGCTTGATTCTCTAAAGGTGGTAAGTAACATCGTAATAGATAATGAAGTTAGGAGAAAGCTAGAAGAGTAGTTGGGCTGTTGGTTCATGTGGATTCTGTGTGTCAGTCTGAGAAATTTCTAGAGATTTCAAGCCTGGAATGGGCAGTTTTGAAACTTAAGATTTTTATAGTCGAATGGAATTATATTTGTCTTCATGTTCTAGTGGCAAATTTTACCTCCAAAATGAGTAATTTTTTTAAAGTCAGCACAGGGAAGACTTCCAAATGAATCAGGCAGATTTTCTGCTTTCTTTTTCTTTGTCTAGAAATCTTTGTTAGATAAACATTTAAATAGCAGCCAGAAGTTAAAACCAAAGTCACTGCACTGATGACCTTATATTGAGACCACAGATGATATTCCTCCATAATCTAACTCCAACTTTCCTTACTAAACTAATTTTGCCATTTCCCTTAACATAAGTGAAAGATAGCTCTAAAAAGATAAAACTTCTTTAAAAAAAAAACAACACCAGGATAGTAAAAGATATGCTCTCTATAGTAGTCAAATGATAAACTTAGCTTGTGCCAAACTCAACATTCCATCATCTCTTATGTCTGTGCCTTTATAAAGCTTAAGTCCTATGCCTGTAAAATACTCCTTCCTTACATCAACCTCTTAGAATTCTTACTTTTCTTCAGTGTTCAGTTGAGATGCCGTCTTTCCTAATCCTCCCAATAGTTAATATTTTTTCTACTTCAAATAACTTGGTATTTATGTAGTAGGGTCCTCATTCCCTTCACTTTCACCCATCCATATTTGTGGCATGAATCTGCAGTGATGGCTGAGACCATACTCAATATTTTAGGGGAAACTGTGTGAGAGGTTACCCTCAACACTGTGGCTCCTGAGCCCCTCTCTACTAGTATACTTGGCATGAATAGATCAGCCAGATGACTCAATTAACTCTTAACAAAGCCCTGAACAAAAGGCAAGAGCAAGAATATTAACAAAACATATGATTCTACTTAAAAACTTAGGGGATGCTCTTCCCCAGATGCACAGAGAGTCCATGGAGAGAAGACACACAGATTTAAAGTTTCACAGTAAAAAGGCACACCTGTAGGAAACACACATGGTCAATAGCAACTCATAACTCTGCAATGATGGTCCTTGATGCTCTTTTTCTTTCGTTAGGGCTGTCTTTACAAAATTCACTAATAAATATGGAATCTGTGTTAACTGGGTTGCTCCTCTGTTAAGAGAGGCTGTACTACTTTGCTCTTTTTGGAGGGAAGAGGTGGGTGGCAGTGTCGCACCCTTTCAAAAAGGGCACATCCTTTATCTAGGATTTGCAGAAGTTACCTCAGTTCAACTTCATTGGCCTTTCAATTCTCACGTAACAGAAAGGTTTAGCTTCTCTTTTCTTCCACACAGCTCTGAAGTCTTTTCTTTGATCAACCTTCCTGATTCGGATCTGGGTTCTCTCTGAGAAAGGCTTCATTCTGACTTAAGATGCACAACCAGTATACTTAACAAATTCTCCTCTCTGCAGACTAGATCATAATCAGGCAACAGATGTTTGCCCAATAATCACAAAATGGCACTGGAGTTCAGATTCTCCAGTTTTTAACTCTAGAGTTCTCTTGTTGGTCTTACCCAAATTAGCAACTAAGGAACATAACCTTGAAACAAGCTTTGCCCTAAGCAAGTGCAAGGGTTCTTTTTAAATTCAAGTCTTATATTTACCTTTGTATGTGTCCCTTTCAATCAACAAAACTGCCAAAGTCTGATAGGAACTGAGAAGCCACCTAGTCCTCACCTGGTCCAACCTCTCCCTGAAGAAGAATCACCATGACAACAACAACAACAACAACAACAACAACAACAACAACAACAACAACAACAACAACAACAACAACAAACTACTANAACAACAACAACAACAACAACAACAACAACAACAACAACAACAACAAACTACTACTACTTTTACTACTACTACTACTACTACTACTACTACTACTACTACTACTACTACTACTACTACTACTACTACTACTTCATCATCATCATCATCATCATCATCACCATCACTAGTATTTAAACAGCACCTACTATTTGTGAGGCATAGTACAAATATTTCATCAGACAGATGATAATCTGAATTTTCTGAGCATAAATCTCTAGTGATGTGCTACCCTGCCAAAGCAAACCATTCCATTTAGGGATAGCTCTAAATAGGATGCTTTTGTTTGCTCAAGCCTAAAATCGCATCTTTGCTACTTTTATTCATTGTATTTATTTTTGTCCTTTAGGGTCAAGAAGAAAAAAGGCTATTCCTTCTTCTATATGGCAACTCTCCAAATAGTTGGCAGCTATTATTGACCACCACTATCATTACCTTGACTTTCCCCAAGCAGTCCTTTTCTTCAACTGATCCACTAAGTAGCTCATTATCCCATTCTCTGGCTAAGCAAGAGATCTATCCCTAACTTTGACCCTCTTCTTCCCTGCAATATAATTCACCAAGCATTTCCAATTGCTCCTTTTTGATATCCCTATCTTATGCCAGTCCCTTCCTTCCCTGCTTCAGTTCACTGTAAGATAGAGTCATCTTGACCTTATCCTTAGAAGACTGTCCCATTACCTCACCTTGTTCCCATCTTTTTATCTTCTAAAAATCTAAACTGATTGGTAGCTTTTGTGCATACACTTTGGTTCCCTTTTTTCCCCTCAGACTTATTTCTCTTTGGTCTTTCACATTTCTGTTGGGCTGGCACAGAGTAGGCACTTAATAAATGTTTACTGATTGACTGGTTCTTCATACAAAATTTTAGGTTGTAGATTGACTCTACTTAAATTTTCTTTCCTTAAACCCTTTGAAATCTGCTGTTCCAAAGTCTAAGATGCATACAAGTCTCTTCCCAGCTTTTTTTCCCCTCTATCACAGACAGATGGAGTATCACTTCCCCCTTTGAGGTTCCCACTTCTACCTCAGCAATGATTCTTCCTCATTAGTGATAATCAGTTCTAAAATAATTTTTCTCTGTTTTACCACATTTTGAAAAATAATGTTATCCATAAAACAAGTCAAGAAATTATAAGTGGGTATGCTTTTGGCAAAGAGAATTTCAGCAGATAATTTGAAGTTTCTCATCACTCTTATATTACTGGTTCGCTTACAGGCTTCTGATTGGTTTCTACAAATCCTCATCTATTTCTTCTCTCTGTAGTATCTTCTGATGATAACATTACTTCTGGGTCTGTCTCAGCTGAGCTTTACTCACTATGCTAATCCCTTCTGGTTATTGAATAAGGCTTCTTAACATACAGTACTACTGAGGCCTATCTTTTACTATCCTGGTGTTGTTGTTTTTTTTTTTTTTAAAGAAGTTTTATCTTTTCAGAGCTATCTTTCACTTATGAATCTCATTCCATTAAGTCTCTAATATTAATAAGTTGAAATCTGCTCTCCAACTCATTTTTGTTATCTTTGTGCATTTATACAAAGGTATCTAAAACACTAGGTTTTACTGTTGGTTTCTTTACCTTTCTCCTATGAATTTTGTTGGGTATGGGTACTGCTATTTTTCTTTCTATATTGTAGCTACTTTCTTGGTGGAGTTGGTGGAAAAACTTAGGTAGTTTTCTCCCTCCACTATCCTTTTGAATTGAAATTTGAATTGAATTGAAATTCCTTTCAATTTCACTTATAAGACTCTAAAATAGATTTTTTTTTTTACCAGTCCTTGTTATACATGCTCCATTTTGAGTAAAGAGCTTGTCATTCCTTTGTTTTAATCTGTGATCTCAATATCTAAATCCTGTTCTAAGGTACCATGCTATTAACCAACTCTTATTTTCTAACTCTTCTGAATCCTTAATTTTTAGGAATAGTTGTGATAAAAAACCACCTTCTAGTCAAAAAAGCTTCAGTTTCTTGCACAAGAGTTCATAATTTTAGGAAATGCTTTCTGTGTTCCTTCTGGTACCTTCTGGTACAGATGGCAGGTTAATTAGAGCCATGGACCTAGAGTCAGGGATTCTTAAATTCAAACCCTACCTCCAACACTTATTAGCTGTGTTACCCTAAGCAAATCACTTTGTTTCCATTTCTTAATCTTTAAATTGGGGTTAACAGTATCACCTACTCTCTATCCTAATATTGTTGGAAGAATAAAATTAGATAATTTTAGTAAAGTGCTTCATAAGTTGTAAAATATTATATAATTATTAACTATTATCATAATTATTTGTGCCTACATTGATCATTGAAAGAGGTTAGTCATCATTTTTAACAAGTCTTGGGAGAATGTTTGTTAAATACTGGGTATATACACAGGAAGACAGAAAACCTTTTTAGCATTATCAGATCAATCTTTAATACGCTTCAGCACCCCTTAGCAGGGAGGTCCCAGGTACTACCACTCATCCCCTCTTCCTCTGACCCTGATTGGATGCTTCTTCATCTGACAGCCTCTTTGGATAGACATCACCACTTGGAGGACACAGCCCCGTCCTCTTTCACAAAGACTTTCTTTAAGTTACTTAGCTCCAAGTGTTTGATGTTCCTTTAATCCCCTTGTTTCCTCTGTGTGTCATTCTTTCTCCCCTCAAAATCCTAACACTTCTAAGATTTCCCTACCCTTTTTTCACTAAATTTTCACTCTGAAATTCTTTCTCACCATGGAAAATCACTTCGATTCTGCGTTCCCAAGGAATCTATATGCTCCCTGGAGCCAGGAAATCTGGTTTATTCATCTTTTAATCCCTGGTACCTACCAGAATGCCTTGTACGAGGTAGGTACTTAAATAATTGTTCATTGTTTATGATCACAATGTTAATGATAATAGTTATAAAGTAAATATAAGTGAGCATGATCTAGAAACCTAGGAGAGAAAATAGGAAATTTTTTCTTCTATCCTTAAATTCCTTTCTCTTTTTCTGATCTCTAATTCTGTCTCTCCCATAAACTACTCCTGAATTGCCCTCTGCTGTCTATCCAATTTCCTTCTTCCCAACTTGCTCTATAACTGAGAGCCTTTTTAAAAAAAGTGAATTGGGAGAGTTGGCCTGCCATTGCCTTGGAGTTTGTAAGACTTTGGCTGACGTAGAACCTAACATACTGGCTATGTATGTTACTTAATCTTTCAATCCCCCAAGCAACTCTCTACGATTATAAGTTACAGAGAAGGTACTAGAATGCATTGGTAAAGAGGTTTTCCTTCCTGGGAGTTCCCTACACCAATGAAATCATAGGTATCTAACAAAAATACAAATGAATCAAACTTCCCTTCCACCCAATAGTCATGCAAATAAAATGTGTTGGATTACTTAAATAAGCCACCAAAGCAAATTACAAACTGAGCACTTTTTTGTCTTTCTCATAAAAATATATATATTTATTGCCTCCAAAAAACTTTTGAAGATAAATTTACTGAATACTAAAAGAAACAGGAAAAGTTAATTCATAAAGTTCATTTTTTATACCTCAGATATGAAATACACACCTATTAATGCAAGGAGAGAATCTGAATGTAACCTATTTTGTGGAATAGCCCATGCATAATGGATGTGGCTACCAAGGTGAGCGAGATCCCCATTTAAAAATTTCCCCAAGGGATAATGACTTCTCATGACTATGCCAAACCAGTAGTATTTAAACTCCATCCAACTTTCTATTTATACAAAATAATGAATTCTTCCTCAAGATATTTGTCATGCATTTTCAACTTAAAGCATGCTCTTTTAAAGCAGGAGTATAAAACTCAAAATAGAAACAGATCCTTGAGGGAAGCTAGGTGGCTCAGTGGATTGAGAGCCAGGTTTGGAGATGGGAAGTCCTGGGTTCAAATCTGACTTTAGATATTTCCTATCTGTATACTGTATAATCCTGGACAAGTCACTTAACCCCACAGGCCTAGCCTTCACGAACACTCTTCTGCCTTGGAACCAATACACAGTATTGATGCTAAGATGGAAGAGAAGGGTTTAATTGAAAAAAAAAAAGGAAAAGAAACAGATCTCTTCAGGGTCACATACTGACTTAGAAATCCACAAATTAACATTGCCTATGTTCTATTGTATTTTTATTTATTTTTTAAATACCAATTACATTTTAATCTGAGTTTTATACTTTTGCATTAAAGCTAAATCTGATATTTGATCACTCTGAACAACACACTTTTGAGCATTAAATTGGAAGTTCAAGAACAAAGTTGCTTAAGCAATGAGATTGATGCTTTCACTCTTGAAAGCATATTGTGAAATCAGGAAGCTTAAAATTAACTCAAGTATAAAAAAGGCAGCAGATGAAGAGACTTCCAGTGTATAATGAATGGTTCAGTATTTTGTGAGGATCTAAATTTTGTTTAGAAGCATATCATCCTGCTCATCAACCTGACAAAAGAACAAGACTGAACATTTAGTCGTGTTGCAAGCTCTTCCCACAAACTCCCTCCCCACATCCCACAAAAGTCATTATGATAGCCAATAGTTTCTTTTTTAAGTTTATTTTATATCAAACAATGAATTCCCCAAATATGAGAACATGTAGTATTCACCCTACCTTTTCCAGATGTGATACGCTCTCTTCAAATGCTTTAACCAGCTCTTGGACCTTACTGGCTTTTCCTTTTTTGTATGCTGCCTGAATGCTTTCTATCATAGGGGACTGATCTATGGAGACATTGCCCAGCGTGGACTGTTTGCTGCCCATGTCCACGGAACCTGTGATAAAAAAAGAACAAAGAAACATTCATCATCGCTGCAGATACACTGCACTTCTGAATCATAGCAAAGGAAAAGTGAAGAGACAATCTTATGTAATATTTTGGGTGCATTAAAAATTAAAGATGGAGCAGCCTTAAATGCTTCTGTCATCAAGGTACTGCGCATGGAACCAATTACTTTTCTGAAGGGACTTAAAACTATTTCTAGAGGATGATGACTTCCTTTATCTCCACCGGAGGTGATTTCCAAAGGGAAGTTCTTTGGTAACTAAAAGACCAGAAGATGCTGCAGCTGAATTCTGATTCACTGAAGGCATTTGGCAGCTGAATGCAGCTCTGTAAATATACAGGCGAGAATGCCACCTGGAGTAATTCAGAGGAAATAAGTGTGTGCCCTGTTGACAAAAAATCAGTTTAGAATTAACATTCTGACCTGGCTTTTAAGACTCATCAATTGACAGAAGAAGATGAAAGACACTGTCACAGGAGGTCCATCCCCTTCTTCCCCCCCAGTCTCCCTTTAAAGCTGATGCCCAGAAGAGCTGGATCTTGGAATGTAAGCACTTGGACAGTTTCCTAAGGTCCCTTCTGCAACAGAAACATCCATCTAACATAGTGAATGGGAAGAACATAGAATTGGGATTCAGGATATCACCGTAATCCTCATTTAACAAATCACTTAATCTTTGAGGCTCGTTTTCTTTACATGGAAATTAAAGAGGTTAGAAACTAGATGAGCTCTCTCTTTCTCCCAAATTCCTGGGATTCTCTAAAATTTGGCTTTGCTTTTAAGAGTGGATTTATGCCCCATTCCCATCTTAACTGCCAAAGTGGTATTAATATGTGCAGAAGTTTACTGGAGCCAGTTCTAATAGGCAAATTGAGTGTTCAATTTTCAATAAGAACATTTATGTTCCAGAAATTGTCCTATAAATCAGGACTTGATTCATTGTTTGGTTGATTGTCTAGTCTTAAGAAAGTATTAATAATGCAGATTAAACGTAAAAGTATCCCTGCATACATTTCCAGAACCCAGAGTGTTAAGCATTTACCAGTATACCCCAGGACTGATCTATAAACATTGCTTGAACTCATCATTGGTACAGTAGAAAGCTCAGAGAATGAAATCATCACCAGATGGGAGGTTTGGTGCCTGTAGGTTAACAGCAACAATAATAATGCCAACAGTGTTGATGTTGTTAACAGATTCTTATATAGAGCTTTAAGGTTTGCAAAGTGGCTTACACACATTACTTCACACAAGCATCACAGTGTCTCCTAGATATTGGGAGACTAGTGTTGACTTGCTAGTTTTAGGCTTCCATAGAAGTTTCAAAATATGCAAATTTGGCAATAGGGCAAACTGTAGGAAATAATGATGGGACAAGTCTGTGGGAGTAAATGCTAACATTAGTTCTGTTAGAAGACAATTAAAAAGATAGCATAGTACACTTGTAAAGATCAGAAGGTGTGATTCACTTAGAAGACCTACATTTGGATCCTGACTTATTATAAGTTAAGTGACCTCAAGAAAGCTGTCTCACATCTGGGCATTATTTTCTTTATCTGCAAAACAGAGATGATATTTGGACAACCCAACTTACAGGACTGTTGGGTGAGGATCAAATGAGAATGTATGTAAAGCATTTTGTAATTATAGTTGCTGTAGAAATATGATCTATTATGAGTATTTAGAATTGGAAGGGACCCTAAAAACCATAAACGCAACATTTCCTTTTTCAGATTAGAATAATGAGGTCCAGAGAAACTAGATGACCAGCTAGACAGATTGTGAGCTTCATGTCACCAGGGACCATATTTGTCTCTTATTCCACAGAATTTTGAGTGTAATAGAAGCTAATAAATGCTTGTTGAAGTCCCAAGTTATAAAGTAGTATAAAGTTATAAAAAGATATAAAGCACTATGAAAATCTTTGAATGCAACAAGTTACAACAAATTAGTGATTATTAAGGGTATACAGCTGAAAACAATAGCTAGGATTTATTTGGTGTTTTAAGATTTCATATACATACATACATATATACATATATATA
>NC_058131.1:584683183-584773772 GCF_016433145.1 Gracilinanus agilis
TATATATATACATATATATATATATATATATATATATATTTTTTTTTTTTTTACTCGATCCTCACAACCCTGTGAGGCAGATGCTGTTATTTCCATTTTACAGATGAGGAAACTGAAGTTTAAAGAGGTTAAGTAACTTGCCCAGAGTCACCCAGGCAGTGAGAATATGTTTGCCCCAGGACTTGACCTCAGGTCTTCCTGGCTCAAAGTCCAGTCCTCTATTCACTTCATCATTTAGCTGATTAATGGCAAAATCTGAACTGGAGAATTCTAGTCTTCCGACTCTTAAATCCATATTCTTTTCTAGCATACTATGCCAGCACTTCCATATTTAAAGAGACCAACTCTATTTTTCCCAACCATCAAAAATTATATGGTCACAAGGCTAAATGTGTGATATAACATGACATCACCTGAAAGCCATCCATTTTATATAGTGAATACAAAGTTGCCAAAAAAAGAAAAAAGGCACTTAATATACTTCAGGGATTTGACAATTCAAACACTAACAATTCTGTCCTTTTAAAACTTTCCATTCTAGAAATCCTTATAATAGTTGCATCCCAGGTACCATTTTGTTATTATTACTATTATTGAAATGTTAAGATGAGACCATTCTTTGCTTATGCAAAATTCTTTTCCTTCCCCAGTAGCAGCTTTTGGGGAAACAGAAATAAGACTAGGTTGAGATTAATATGTAAGTAGCTGTAAATTTAAATAATGCAGTTTCAATTACCAACACACACTGAATACTCTTCATTAATTATTTACTCTCTCTGAAGACAGTGAGATATCTGAGACAGCTCCAGAGATTCCATACCATTAATATGAGCTTGCATCCTTGAATCTGAGCATATTTCCTGATGATGGAGGGCAATTAGCCAGAATAAAAAAAAAGTTCACTTTCAATCAAAACAATGGCCTTCATTATGCCATATTTCTTATTATAGATTAATTAATGGATGCAATTTTCTTTTTGAAAACATATCCCTTCTATCCATACTTTACTAATATGATATGAAACTCAGATGCAGAGTGAAAATAGTGTATACTATATATGTAAGAGCCTACCGTTGCTTTTACAGTAATTTAATTTGGGGAGATGAAACTTATGTTAAAAATCAAATGATCCAGGGAATGCATCAAATGCAAAGATGGGGAACTCAAATCCAGGGGTCCTATACCTTTTGAGATATTTGACTATGATAATCTCTACTCTCTGTCCCCTCCCTTCAGTTTCTCTTTGCTGTGTTGCTTGCCAGATAGAATCATTTCTATTAAATCAGTGTCTTGTTTTTCATCAAATAAAATCTGGTGTGTACAAAAAACATTGTTACTGAGGGGTATGGAAATGCCACCTTATTATCGATAAATTAAAACTTTTTTTTAGTTCTTTCATCTTTTTTGGATGTTAATGCAGATGCATTCCCAGAGTGTCAATTGAATTTAGTCTAATCCAGTTTTGTGAACCAGCAAACATTAAGGAAAAATATCAATGAAAATATTCATTTCCTATCTGAGTATATTAATCATTCAACTTCATTTGAGTCCTTTAAGCCATAAATATAGTCGAGTTTTTTATGTTTCAGTTCTAGATTTAAAAACTGGTACATTGTGGTTGAAACATAAGATTGGGGGAGAAATATGTGTGCTATTTATAATTATTTAAGTAGTTATACTTCTAATAATCAACAACCTTATGGGAATAAGAGCATTGTGCATTATGCTGAAATAGGAAAGCAACTCAAACTCTCAAAAAATCTAAAAACTGTAATGCCATCTAGCACCCTCTCTCACAGGCATCATTCACAGCTGAAGGTGAGAATTTTTCCTGTGGAAACAAGGGCAAAAATGACTCAGAGAAGCCACAAGAGCCAACCTCTTTTAGCTGTAAATGCTAAAATTAAATTAGTTTCAAATGTAAAAAAAAATTAGATCAAGATTCTATATGCATTCATAAAATTCTACTTAGATTCTTAATTTTTCAAAATGCTGAAAGAAAGGGATAGCTTATTTGTTTTAGTTTCTATGATTAAAACTTTTTTTTTCTCCCTAAAGCACTAATTGGGAAAACAGTATTTAGAGTATGTGCTCTTTTGGTGATGGTAAAAAAAAATTTGAGGATGCTAAAAATTCAAGGGAATATTATCATAACACAAGTGATTAATGACATCAGAATCTTCAGCTTCAGTTTTCCTGAGATGGAGCAGTAGTGTATTTTATGATGATGATTTAAATGACATAATAATCCATCTAGCACATTGCTGATGTTTGGGAAGTTTAACTACTACCATATACATATATAAGTACTTATTAATTATTAAATTCTTTCTCCATTGTTTAGAACAAATGATTTTCCATATGCAAGGATGGATCCTTAACTAGCTATTCATTGTAATATTATCCCTTCCTCCAAATCCTTCATAATCTCTGCCTTTTAGAGTCAAGAAGAAAACAAATCTTAAATGCTTCAATAGTGCAAATATGGAGTAACTATAATTTCACAAGGTTGCAAATAATGATCATATTCTTACTAAACATCTACATATAAGCTGAAGAACTCTCACATAAAGGAAAATACATAACTAAAATACTACATCAATGTAAGACATGTTATGTTGTCTATAAACTAAGATACAAATTATTTGTAATACCTTGAATTTATGTAAATTTTTGTGTATTAGTTAAACAATTAAAACAGAGCCATTTTTGTTACAATGGAGATTGAACAAACCAAACTATATTTTAACCTGTTACTAACCTGATCATAATTTTTAATGGTAGTTTCTAAGTTGTCCTCCAGAAAGTATCTGCATTTAGAAGGGCCGTGAGGGTTGTTGCAGCAGAGGTGGCATAGGCATCATGATAACCCTTTATTGTAGTCAGAGCTTCCTCTCCATCCTTATTGCAGTCCTCATAGCTAACATCCCTCAGCTGGAAGAATATCTCTTTCTTTGTCTGAAGTGACTACAGACTGAGTTTTTAGCTTTGGCAGCAATTTTCATTTCCATGTCCCATTAGGGCGAAATCTAACCCTTTAGTTCTTCAGGGAAGATTTACTCTGAGGTTGGAGAGGGAGAGGGGGTGGGGGCACAATAACCGCTCCAGGGTGACCTCAGATCATAATTCCTCAACAGCACCAGATGGTGGGCACTCAGCTTGTTCAGATTAACCTCTGGCCATTTTGACTTAAAATGAGCATCACAAAATGAGATATGTGTGGTAAAAAGGAAAATAATATATTCTAAATGGGTCCATTTCAAAACATTTAAAATGATGCAGTAAAAGCAGATTCCAAACAATTCTTTAATAAACAGAAAAGTTTCACAACACACATTCATAAATTTTTATGTGTATGAGTCACCACAGAATCACTGAGAAGATATTTCTTGTTTAGACAAAAAAAAAAAAAAAGCAGAATATTCAAAATGCACCCAGGAAGAAAGAAAAAATTCTACTCTCAGTTAAAAGAAATAGAAAGAACTGTTTCTTCTTGAAACACGATGGATTACAGGTGGCCTTGTAGAAGAAAAAAATCCTGGATACATCAACATCTGTAGTTTCCAGCTGAGGGCCAGGTACAGAGAACAAGATTTTAAATCTGGAAAATACTGGAATGGGCACAAATGTCCCATATATAAGCAAAAAGGAAGATACCTATATGTTACCATTTTTCACATTTATAAAGTTTATATTCATAGATATTAATTATATGTATATGATCAACATCACTAAGACTTTTGGGACACGGTACTTAAACAGTAGAACAATATGTTGTTCCCATTCATTCAAAAATAGAGTAAAGAGATCAGGGCAGTAAATTTTCCAAGTTTTTTCTAAAGCAAATAGGGTAAGGTCATAGTTCTCAGAATTCTTACTTCCAAATCCAATTAATTATACAAACATTAAAACACCTCATCTTGTTTTATCTCTTTTTTAATTCCTCTACCAGATACCATGTTTGTTATTCTGTAAATAGAAGACTTGGGATGGAAGGAAAGAAAAAATAAAGGGAAAGAGGAAAAGAAAGATATGATATAATAATTCCTTTTTCCAATATTCCCACATCACATGGTCCACTAGGAAATAGTTTCAATTTCTAATCTCTGGAAATGGAATCATGGTTCCACAGCCCTAATTGTGAATAAATCCAATTTATTGCAATATACTCAGTAAGGAAAAGCTGACATAAGCTAAGAAGTAGTCAATATTTGTAAGAATAATAACTTGTATTTAAACGACTAATATACAGAACAAACTAGAGATTCTGACATGAATGAAACAACCCCAAAACAAACAAACAAAAAAGATTCTAAGTAAAAAAAAAAAAAAAGCAAGTCTGACCACTTAGATTATCACTGAGATTTGGTAGAATGGGAGCTATAACTAGCTCATGACCCTAGAAGGATGAACCTTATTATTCAAAAGAAGTAACAAGGTGGTTGGAGTTCCTCATATTTTAAGAAGATATGCTTATGTGAAAAGAAATCCAGGACTAGGAGAGGGGATGCTTGGTGGAGAACATTTGGGTAAAGACTGAAATAGATAAAAACAGAAATGATACTGCCATCTAAGTATACTATAGATGACCTGAGCAACCAAACAAAACAAAGACATAGATGAGGAGTTTGGGAAACATCAGAAGATTGATATTGAGTCATAAGATAGTAATAAGAGAAAGTCAAGTTTTATTTTATATCTATATAATTTCTGAATTTCTTATTGGAAGATATACTCCTACATATTTTATTCTATATATGGTTAATTTAAATGGGTTATCTCTTACTATCTTTCTCACTTTTTTTAAACTTACCTTCCATCTTAGAATCAATACTGTGTATTAGTTCCAAGGCAGAAGAGCAGTAAAGGCAAGGGAATGGGAGTTAAGTGAATTGCCCAGGGTCACAGCTAGGAAGTATCTGAAGCCAGATTTGAAACTAGCACCTCCTATCTGGCTCTCAATCCCCTTACTATCTCTTCTTGCAGGACATTGTTAGTGACATATAGAAATGTTGATGATTTCTGTGGATTTATTTTTTCCTGCTACAGTGCTAAAATTAGTGAGTTTCAATTAATTTTAGTTGAATATTTAGGATTTTCTATTATATATCTCATCATATCATCTGAGAAGAGATAGCTTTATTTCTTTTCCCATTCTGAAATTTCTTCAATTTTGTATTCTTCCCTTGTTGCTATTATTAGGATTTCTAGTACAATATTAAATAATATTGGGGATAACAGACAACTTGTTTACACCTGATCTTGTAGGAAAGTCTAGTTTATCCCCATTACAGATAATGCTTGATGATGGTTTTAAATAGGAATGAGTATTGTTATTTTGTCAAATTTTTTTTCTGCATCTATTTATAATCATATGATTTTTGTTACTTTTTTGTTGATGTCATCAATTATATTAATAGCTTTCTTATATTAAATCTTCCCTGCATATATATATAAATCCTGTTTGGTCATAATGTGTAATATTTCTGATATTTTGTTGTAGTTTCCTGGCTAATATTTTATTTAGAATTTTTACATCGATATTCATTAATGAAATTGGCCTCTAATTTTCTTTCTCTGTTTTTGCTCTTTCTAGTTTAGGTATCATCTTCATATTTGTTTAACAAAAGGAGTTTGGTAGAATTCTTTCTTTATCAATTGCTCTAAATAATTTAATTAATATTAGAATTAGATCATCTTTAAATATTTGATAAAATTCACTGGTAAATCCATCTTGTCCAGATACTTTTTAAAAAGGAAATTCTTTTATAACATGTTCAATTTCTTTTTCTAAAATAGGTTTATTTGAATATTCTGTTTCTTCCTTTGTTAGTCTAAACAATTAAAATTTTTGTAATTATTCATTCATTTCACTTAAATTATTAAATCTCTTGGAGCAAAATAACTCCTAATAACTGTTTTGATTTTTTTATCTTCACTAGTAGTAAATTTAAACTTTTCATTTTTGATGCCAGTGATTTGGTTTTCTTCTCACTTTTTAAAAATCATATCAACCAATGGTTTATCTATTTTGTTGGCTTTTAAAAATAAAATCAACTCTTAAATTTTATTTATTAATTCAATGGTTTTCTTATATACAATTTTATTAATCTCACTTTTTATTTTTAGGTTTTCCAACTTAGTATTTAATTGGGGATTTTTAATTTATTCTTTTTCATTGATCTGCTTTTTCTCTATTTTAATGACATAAATGTTTAGAGATATACATTTTCCTCTAATTATTGCTTTTGCTGTATCCCATGAGTTTTTGTATTATTATGAATAAAAATTTAGTGTTGGAGATGTTATACTAAATTTACAAGTATTTATTTGTAAAGAGAAAGAAAGAGAGAAATGAGATTTCCAGCATTTCTACCTTAAAGTAATTCCCTAGCCAAGTTAACTCTGCTCAATCAGGTCCTAGATTTTCCATGGTCCCTGATCCATTTCACAAGCAGAAGCCAAGGGCTCTACCTACCCACACTGTTGGACTAGACCAGTGATTCCCAAAGTGGGCACTACCGCCCCCTGGTGGGTGCTGCAGTGATCCAGGGACATGGTGATAGCCACACTATTTTTATATTACATTCTATTCTGAATTCAATAAATAGTTTCATAATTTCCAGGGGGCGCTAAGTAATATTTTTTCTGGAAAGGGGGCAGTAGGCCAAAAAAGTTTGGGAACCACTGGACTAGACAAATTAAAGCCAACCAAGGATTGGGCTTGAGTTCAGGAAGGCACTGGAGCCCAAGAAATTGAGATTAGTCCCTTCTTATCTTTCTATCCTTCTTATGCTTCTCCCCAATCACTCTATGATCTAATAACATTGGCCTACTTGACATTCCTTTAACACGATATCCAATTTCCAGTCTTTGCTGTTTTGTATTGGCCATTTCCTACAAAAGGAATGCTCTATGCCTTCACCTGCCTTTTAATTTTCCTGATTCCTTAAAGAAAATCCCATATATTATAGGAAGCTTTTCCCACCCCCATCCCCAACTGCTAATTCCTTTCCTTCTTTGATTGCCTCTCATTTTCTCAGAATATATATTATATGTACCTAGTTATTAACATGCTATTTCCCTTATTAGAATGTAAACTCTTTGAAGCCAAAGTCCATTTTTGCCTTTCTTTTTATCTATGGTATAGCACAATCACACATTGTATGAATTACATAAAGGCTTGTTGGTCAATCAGCATCTATTTTTTTTTTATAATTTTTTATTTTTAGAAAAATTTTCCATGGTTACATAATTCATGTTTTTACTTTACCCTTCACCCCTCAACCCCACCCCTCTTCCCTCCGCCGTAGCTAACTCGCATTTCCACTGGTTTTAACATGTTTGGTCAGTCAAGACTTATTTTCATATTATTGATAGTTATATTGGTGTGGTCTTTTCGGGTCAACATCCCCAATCATGTCCTCATCAACCCAAGTCTTCAAGCAGTTGTTTTTCTTCTGTTTCCACTCCTATAGTTCTTCTTCTGAATGTGGGTAGTGTTCTTTTCCATAAATCCCTCAGAATTGTCTTGGATCATTGCATTGCTGTTAGTACAGAAGTCCATTACATTCGATTGTACCACAGTGTATCCGTCTCTGTGTACAATGTTCTTCTGGCTCTGCTTCTTTGCTCTGCATCAATTCCTGGAGGTCTTTCCAGTTCACATGGAATTCCTCCAGTTTATTATTCTTTTGAGCACAATAGTATTCCATCACCAATATATCACAATTTGTTCAGCCATTCCCCAATTGAAGGGCATACCCTTGCTTTCCAGTTTTTTGCCACCACAAAGAGTGCAGCTATAAATATTTTTGTGCAAGTCTGTTTATCTATGATCTCTTTGGGGTACAATCCCAGCAATGGTATGGCTGGATCAAAGGGCAGGCATTCTTTTATCACTCTTTGGGCATAGTTCCAAATTGCCAACCAGAATGGTTGGATCAGTTCACAACTCCACCAGCAGTGCATTAATGTCCCAATTTTGCCACATCCCCTCCAACATTCATTACTCTCCCCTTCTTTCATTTTAGCCAATCTGCTAGGTGTGAAGTGGTACCTCAGAGTTGTTTTGATTTGCATTTCTCTAATTATTAGAGATTTAGAACACTTTCTCATGTGCTTATTGATACTTTTGATTTCTTTATCTGAAAATTGCCTATTCATGTCCCTTGCCCATTTATCAATTAGGGAATGGCTTGATTTTTTTATACAACTGATTTAGCTCCTTGTATATTTGAGTAATTAGTTAACTTTATGTTACCTGGTTAAAGAACACTTCTTGGTTTCATTTTTTGCTAACAGGCTCTTGTTAAAAAATAAAGGAAAGATTCGACTGTGGGATTCTGGGAAGATGGCAAAATTCCAGACCTCTGAAAATCCTTCCATACCAATCAAAAGCTAAAAGTGCTTCAAGGGGACAGAAAACCAAATCTAACAACAGGAAAGAGCTGGGGGACCCTCCTGCTGGACTCAAAAGGTTTGCCAAAAAAAAGCCTGAATTCTTGAATTGTCAGGTTCAAGGGAAAGGAAGAAGAAAGATACCAGGATCTCTCCCCTACCTACTGTACTGAGTCAGCAGATCTTGGAATCTCTGGGTGGGCAAGGGTGCTAGTCTGGAGGGAGTGCCTTGCTGGCATAGCTGTGCCAGGCTCAGGGTGTTGAACACAGACAGCAGGGAGGCAGCTGGAGGAGAAGGGCAGAGAGGGCAGCCTAGTCTAGTTGCAGCCAAAACAATCCGTCCTCCCCCCACCCCCACCTTGCCCACCCCTTTCTCTAGGTTTTGGGCTCAGTGCACATCCAGCTCTGCAGATCAACTCCACCCTGGCTTAATCTTATCAATAGGGCAGATAAGAAGTCTTCAGAGGGCAGGGAAGCTCCAACACCCCTCCCCCATAGATTGCACTGAAAGTAGTTGTAAGCATATCTTCAGTTTGTGCTGCCAGCTGGGGAAGATCTGCCTCAGGGCTCATTTAAAAACCATCAGCCTAACCTAGTCAATCAGCAGAGCAGAGAAGAAGCCCCTTCAGGACAGAATAGCCCAAACCCACAGATCCAGCAAATAATCAAAGGATCAAGATTACAGCCAATTACAGGGGGGAAAGAAGGAAAAAATATGAGTAAACACCAGAAAAAGAAAAATAGAAATTACAATAGACAGCTTCTGTCCAGGTAATGAACAAAAAAGCAAATGGAACAGAGGAGGACCAAAGAATACCAAGAAAAAACACAGAAACTTCAGTGAATTGGTCACAGGCTTTGGAAGAACTCAAAATTCAATTAACTCAAGAACTCAAAAAACAATTAAGAAAATAAAGGAAAAAGTCATAGAGAGCTCCCAATGAAAGGGAAAGCTTTAGAGCTAGTGTGGGTCAAAATCCTAGAAACATGTGGAGTCAATTGTACAGTAACTGCTCTAAAGTCCCTGATGGGGACAGTTACAGTAACCTAAGCTGGAGGTAAATAAACAGCCTGACAAGCAATTCATGGTCTTCTCCAAGGTTAAATGACAGGAGTACTATTCCTAAAACAGTAAAGTGATAGCCCTGGAGTTGAGCATACCACTGAAAGACAGGCTATGCTAGGATCACACTAAGATTTTTTTTTCCAGAATAGGAAAGAAAAAAACAAAACAAAACAATGTCGTTTCTCAAATAGAAAAGAGCCAGACTCAGTTAAAAGCAGCCCTGCCTCATCTACGTCTAATATCAGAATTCATTAGGGCAACTTTTCTCAATATTGGGATTGGTTGAAAGAAAAAGGCATGTGAGAGCTGAGTTTTAGATTTCTGAAAGAATTCCTTAGAAAAGCGAGGGAGTTCCTAAGGAGATGTAAGTTATCTCATATTGGCTCCATTAAGGGTCACAATAATAGTTTATATTTATTTAGAGTTATAAAGTACAACACTCTTTGATGTTCACAATTACAAGGGAGTAGAAGTATTATTATATCCATTTTACAGTTGAGAATACTGAAGCTCAGAAAAGTGAAAAGATCTGTCCTTAGTCTCTTTTCCTCTTCTCTTTCCTCTCCTTTTATCACTCCCTTCTTTCTCTGTCTCTCGCTCTCTCTTTCTTCCTCCCTCTCACCCTCTCCCTCCAATGAGAAATCCCACTCATTTTCACAGCTTCAACTACCATTTTTATACAGATGGCTCCCAAATGCATCTTCAGTACCAACTTCACTTTTGAGTTCCAAAAACATTTCCTCCAACTGCCTTCAGAACATCTCCACTTAAACTGCTTACAGTTTCAAGAGATAGGACAACAACCTAATACATGAAGCTACCATTTTAAAAAGTCCTTTGTAGGGGGCATCTCTGTGGCTCAATGGAAAGATATGGCTTGGAGATGGGATGACCTAGTTCAAATCTGACACTTCCTAACTGTGTGGCACTGGGCAAGTCATTTAAATCCCACTGCCTTGCCTGTACCACTCTTCTGCCTTTGAACCAATACACAGTATTAATTCTAAGAAAGAAGGTAAAGGTTTAAATAAAATCCCACTGCAGGATGCCAACCATCTGAGCATGGAATCAAGAGATGTAAACCCTCGAAAATATGATGGTGACAGGTCTAATCTTGGATCCTCTTCACAGTAAAATGGGTACCCACAGTAGAAGTGATGGTACAAGGGTACAGTGATACATTCAGGAAAAGAATATTCTGTCAATGTCTTGACATTAGCTGACACAGACACTTACTAGTTGTGTGATCCTGCACAAGTCACTTAATTCTGTTTGCCTCAGTTTCTTCATCTATAAAATAAGCTGGAGAAAGAAATGGCAAACTACTCCAGTATCTTTGCCAAGAAAACCCCAAATGGAGTAACAAAGAGTTGGATATGACTGAACAATATCACTCAAGTCAATTTAAATGACACAATTTCTTGCCCTTCAATATAGGACAAAGATCCATATATCAATCAGAGGCTGGTTGAGAACCATATATACCACATCATACTAATCCATCACTGTTCTTGTCAATTAGGCTTCCAACCAAGGTGTTATCCTTACCTCCTTACTCACACTCCACCCACATATCCAAAATGTTGTTAAGTTCTATGATTTCTACCTTAGTATCTTTCATATATGTCTTCTTTGCCACATCTGCTAACATAGTAGACTCAACACCTCATGTATGACCTATTGCAACAGCCTGCTGGGTGGTACCCTAACCTCAAGTCTCTCCCCACTCAAGTGTCAAAGTGATCTTCCTAAAAGTACAGGTCTAATTATTTCATTCCTCTACTTAATAAACTCCAAGAGTTCTATTTTAGCTGCAAAATAATAGATCCCTTATTTGTATTTGGCATTTAAAGTTCTTTACAGCCTAGCCTGTTTCTATCTCCCCAGTCTTCTTACACTTTACCCTCTCCATATATTCTAAAATTTGGTATCACTGATCTTGCTGTTACACAATTACTCCCCACTTGCACTGTAAATATTTGTACATACATAATAGTTTGTATATTGTCTCTCCTATTTGAACATGAGTTCTTTACAGGCAAGAAAAGTTTTTTCTTTTCTTTGTATCATCCCCAGGGCTTAACACAGTGCTTCAAACATAATAAGTTCTTGATTAATCCTTGTTAACTGACTTATCCTTTAAAGGCAGATGCTTTGCTTGGCATGTGCACATGCATGCATACATATACACACACATACACAATGTATGATTGAACAGAAGTGGCTGCATCATCTTTGGTTAAGTAATTTTATGGTCCTGTGCCCACATAGTATCATGAACCCCATGTGCAAAATAACAGACTCAATCTCTAGTCTCTGTTATTGTGAGAACATCAGTTTGGTTATTGGGTTAAGTGGAGGGTATATCATGCCTTTGATGTACACTAACATGCCCCACAAAATTCCTCCATTAGTCTTGAGATCAAAGTGGAAGAAAGTCTTTGGTCTCAGACTGTTTATCCAAACCTACTGCTCCTTCACAGTAATGAGTATAAATAAAAATCCTGACTGACCCATTCTTTAAGGCTCTCTCATGCACTAGTCATGTAGTTCATAACTTGGCCCAACTATGAAAACTTGACAGGATCTCCATTCTTAGTGTGTCCCCAGTTACTGAATTAATAGCCATTAAGTTCCAGTTATATATATATTTTTTTCTCACAGTGGGCAGAAAACCAAGCAAAAGAATGTTCCTTCAGAGCTAAATCCTCTGGAGATGGGAGGTCTGAGTTCAGCTATGGCTTCAGACACTTTCTAGCTGTGTGACCCTGGGAAAGTCATTAACCCCAACTGTTTAGTGTTTACTACTCTTCTGCCTAGAAACTGATGTATTCTAAGACAATGTAAGGGTGGAAAAGAAAAAAAATAACCAAATCCTACTAGGTGAGGTAACTGAAGAGCCAAGGCAGCCCTAGGCAACAGCACAATATGTTCATAAAAGGCTCTAATGCCTAACAGATCATTTCCTATGGAAATCTCCAAAGCCTACCCACCTTATGAGAGGAATCATCTTGCATCACCCAATAGGCAATTCTAGGTGAAGGATAATAGAATGATCATGTTTCATTATTTCAGTAGCAACCAAAGTTCAGCAACATAGAAGTGAAGGCCTTGGTTGGTTAGTGGATTGTTGTCCTTCATACTTAAAGCGGATCCAAATAACCCCAATATAATGATGAAGTGAAGACCTAATGTTCATTTGGTCTAGTCACTCTTTTTTAACTCCTTTTAAGCTCCTTTTAACAATATTTACTGCTAGTACCTTGCCTCTGGGATTACCCTCCATTTATACTATATATAATATATAAACTATATTGTATATAAAATATAATTTTAGTTATATATTTAGTTTATATTTATTATAGTAAAATATTTATATTTATAATTTTATATGAAATGTATATAAAATATACATTTATATTATATATATTATATATTTTTTGTCCTCAGCATACTGTACCTAGCACTAGTAAGATATATATTTTTTATGTAAATAATTATTTATATGATGTCTCCCTCATTAGAATGTGCCCTCCTTGAGGGCAAGTTCTGTTAAGTATGTATGGGGTTTGGATGTAATATATATATATATATATATATAAATTGTTGTTGTTGTTAAACTTTTTTTATCCTCCATACACTGTAGCACTAGTAAGATTTCAAAACATGCTTATTGATGGATTGACCATGGTGAAGTCACTTATTCTAAGCCTCAGTTCCAATATCATGAACTCAATGGTCCAGCCAAATTTTAACTATGAGAACTGTAATTAACACATAATATTATACCTCCTTTTTCTATGTCTTTATTATTTTCTATCCTTCATACTTGGAACAGCTTGTTCCATGAAATAATTCCCTCTTTATATTCCCCTCAGAATGCATAATTTACATCAAAATTCAATGGATATCTTCTACACAAAGCCTCTACTGATCCTCCATCTCCTAATACCCTCCTTCCCAAAATTACCTTCATTTATCTTGTGTGTGTGTATATGTAAATATATACATATATGTGTACATGTCTTCTCCAAGAGAATGTAAGCTCCTTGAGGACAGGAATGGCTCACATTTTTGTCCTTATATTTCCCCTCTCCCCTATACTTTTGATGGGATGTCCCCCTTGATGACTAATAAATTGATTTGAAAATGGAAATACGATGAGAGCTGGATTGTCTTCCTCACAGGGCTATTATGAAGCTCAAAATAGTTAATTTATACAATGCCCTCTGTAAACTTTAAGTTAAAATTGTTATTGATTAATAATATTAAAAGCTTCGTAAATATGTCATGATGTTACCATTCATCATCATCATCATCATCATCATCATCATGATAATGATAATAATGAATTTCCCTTTCTCTACACTAAAATTGAACACAAGAGAGTACCTGGAAGCATATGCTTTAATTTTGAATATTTTTAAGGGTCTCTGTGCCAAATCTTCAGAAATCCTTTTTACGTCACAGAATTTACAAATACACACAGAACAAGACATGTACACAAACACAAAAAAGATAACTAGAGATTTGTAGTTAGGCTGAAAATACAATTATAGTGTTAGGAATAAAAAAAAATTGAGTGCTATAGGAACCTGAAGACACAGTGAAGGAAAGTATTCTAGGGTATTTTTGTTTATGTTTCTCAGAGTCCTCTAGGGAGTGGATTTTTGCAAACTTGGCAGTCCTAGGAGTCAAAGAGAGTACAAGAGATATCAAGGGAATATTGGGGAATCTCCATCCCTGGTAATATTTCAAACTCAGAGAGACAACCATTTGTTTTAGATGGTTTGGGGGTTTTCTCTTGTAAGATTTAAATCAATATCCATAACTCCAAATATTATATTTTATAAAGTTTATTAATAATCACTTGAAGTAGAAAGAAAATAAACTAAAATAAATAGAAGTTCAAATCTAATTATCTATCAAAAAGTAAACTCACATGTGTGAATTCTCCTGCCTGGCATAAAGCCCACTTTCCCAGCCATGATCAGGGAAAAAGAGAAAGAGGCAGGATTTCACAAAACGTTTCCTCCCTATGTTAGCATGTAGGGTGAGAAGGAAAATGGGAAGCTGGGAAAGAGAGTTTCTGGGGAGCAAATTCTAATTATACACTGTCCTGAGGCAGAGAAGCTAGTCAATAATGACCTCTTGACCCTGACAATCTCTAAGATTCTTTTACTATTTGGGGAGTGGAAAATGAGTCCAGTATGAAAGTTAAAACAAGTAAATCTACTTTCCCCTCTATCCTCTTAAAAAAATTTACTGGAAATTATATCTACTTATGAGTATCCAAAGTATTATTTCAAAGCAACTTCTATACTGATGGGGTATAAGATAGATGAACCCAAGGCAGAGTAGGGTTAGATGGAGCAGATTCCCTATAGAATCAGGACTCCAGCGAAACTTGGGAATGTAGTAGGGGATAAAGGTGCCAATCATTAGTCTTAAGATCCAGGCCTGGTGTTTTCCCTATACTGTTGATGCCAAATCCAGGAATATCGATTACTTCTGGTTTTGTGGTCAACAAGACAACCTGAGAAAGTCCCAATCATGACACCAACCTCAGAAGGACAGACAACTACAATGCGCTTTAGGGTAACACAGTGGAAAACACAAAGGTTTTGTAATGAAAGGATATGGGCTCAAATACTTTCTCAGATAATCACGGTCCATGTGACCTTGGGACAAGTCACTTGACCAACCTGGGTCTCAATCTCTTTATCCATAAAAAAAAAAAAATTAACCTAGATGTTTTTTGAGATCCCTCAAACTCTAGATTGAGGGGCAGGGCCAAGATGGCAGCTTAGTAGCAATGAAAGCTAGAACTGCTCCAAGAATCCTCTCAAACCATACTTAAGACAGCACTTCAAAATGACTGGAGTCACAGAACCAAAAAGGAGATGGAGTGAGTGGGATCTCTTACAGAAAAAAACTTGAAAGATAGGCAGAGAGGGCTAATTTTCAAAGGATAAGGGGGAATCAGAAGCAAAACTGCCCAGAGGAGTATGGGTCAACCACCTCCCACCTACTGTGCCAGTTTCCAAACCTGGACATAGGCCAATTTTGGGATACCAGGACCCTGCCTAAGCCAACAGCAGAGCACTCCACACCCACCCCTTGAAGTCCCAAGTCTTGGCAACAATCTGCAGTGGGACACTGAAGTCCATAGCACTTAGACCACATAGCTCACAATAAAGAGTACTATAAGCCAAGAGCAGAAGAGACAGAATTAGTAGTTTTTAGAACTTCCATTCCATAGGCAAAAAAAAGGCTGGGAAAATGAACACACAGCAAAAGAAATACCTAACCATACAAAATGTCTATGGAGACAAAGAAGAGCAAAGGCACAAATTTGGCAGGAGACAGTGAGATCAAAGCAACCACATGTAAAAGTTTTTTTAAAATGGGAATTAAGTCTCAATTGCTAGAAGAATTAAAAAAGGAATTAAAAAATCAAATTTAAAAAGTGGAAGAAAAATGGGGGGAGGAATGAAAGTGATGCAAAAAGAAAATAACAGCTTAAGAAACAAAATTAATCAAGTGGAAAAAAAGGTAAAAAAATTAATGGATAAAAAGGTCATGGAAAAAAATCCAGTCTTTAAAAATTAGAATTGGCCAAATAGAAGCTAATGATTTCACTACACATCAAGAAAAAATAAAACAAAATGAAAAGAATGAAAAAATAGAAGAAAAGATTAAATATCTCAATGAAAAAACTGACATGGAAAATAGATCCAAGAGAGATAATATAAGAATTATTTGACTACCTGAAGATCATGACTAAAAAAAAAAAGACATCATATTACAAGAAATTATCAAAGAAAACTGTCCTGAAATTCTTGAACAAAAGGGTTAAATAGAAATAGAAAGAACAGACAGATCACCTCCAGCAAGAAATTCCCAAGAAGAAAATACAGCCAGAAAGAAACAATTCAAATATAATGGAGCCCCAGTCAGGATTACACAGGATCTGGTAGCTTCTACATTGAAGGCTTGGAAGGCTTGGAATATGACTTTTCAGAAGGCAAGGGAACTGGGTTTATAATAAAAAATCACCTACCCATAAAAACTGACTATATTCCTTCAGAAGAAAATATGATCATTTAATAAAATGGAAAATGTCCAAGCATTCCTGAAGAATAGACCTAAACAAACTCTAGGCTCATTTCCCCAAAGTATAGTTTTATTCAGTTACTAATGCCCCTCCCCTACCTGATCCTTATTTATTTATCTATTTGAGAGATGTCTAATAAAACTCTTTGAAGTTTTAGCAAGTGCTACAAAAATGTAAGAGGTATTTTTTAAAATCTGACCAAGGAAGAGAGAGATTGTTCTAGCTGTAATGTATCACCTTTCTATAATATGCTCAGAGCAGATAACTTCCACATACAGAAAGCAAGTACCAGTTCTGTATAAGCATCACCTATGAAATGGGAGACTGGACTAGATGAATGCTAAAGACTCCTTCCAACTCCCAAAATCTACAATTAGTCTAAAATCAGGCCCCACTGTTCACTCTCATAAAATTTCTTCTAGGGCAAATTGGGAAAAATAATAATGTTCATGACCTTCATATGGGAAGATAATATTAATAATTACATCATCAGTGGGATATGAAATATAAGTTGTTTTTCCAGGAAAAGAAATAGCTTGTCAACAACCAGTGGCAACTTGGTTAACTTACATGTGTACCCTGAGACCCTGGAACTATATAAACCTAATCAGATCTTCTGAGATCAAACTCACAGCTCACTGTAGTCATTCAGTCAGAGTAGTCCTAATCTGTGTGGAGCATCAGTGATTCTCAGCTTTTTTTCTTCCTATCAATTTCTTTGTGATTCAAAAAATATTTTTTTTACTTACTACTTTTAAACAAAATTCACCAGATAAATGTAAAGAATATTTGCCTCTGAAATGCTACCAATAAGTTTTTTAATAAATAAAATAACTCATACCTTAAAAATGATGATAAATGTTATTTATACAATTCATTACAGTAAACAACTGATTAAACTACAGTGTATCAGGCACTGCCACAGACACTGGTGACACTCTACAGATAAAAACCAAAACAGTTTGACTCAAAGAGTTTATATTTTACTATGAGGATATAATAGGTACACAGATAAATATACGCAAGGTGATTAGAAGAGAGAGTATTAACAACTGGGGGATTCTGGGACAATCTCAGAGAAAGTATCTACTAAATTAGACACTGAAGGCAGGTAAGAATTTTGAAAGCTAACGATAAGGGATAGGACTGCTATGTGGTACACTGGATAGAATGCTGGGCCTGGTGTCAGGAATACTCCTCAGTTCAAGTCTGGTCTCAGAAACTTACCAGGTATGTGATCCTAGACAAATCACTTAAACCTGTTTGCCTCAGTTTCTCCATCCAAAATAAACTGGAGAAGGAAATGGCAAACTGCTCCAGTCTCTGGACAAGAAAACCTCAAATAGGCTCACAAAGAGTCAGGACTGAAAAACAAGTAAACAACAATAAAAAAATAAGGAAGTTCATTCCAAGTAAAGAGATAAATGGGACAAAAGCATAGGGACATTTTGAATTTAGGGAATACAGAGTGTGTGAAAAAAGGACGGAGCTAGACAATAGGAGACCTTTTAACTCTGGAATGAGAAGTTTGTATTTTTTCCTAATGGCAGTAGGAAGACACTGCCTTTTTTTAAGAAAGGTTCTGGCAAGGAAATAATCTTAGAAAGGTAAAGTTCTAAGAGATTTCCCAGAGAGTCAAGCATATTGACAGTATTGGGGCTCAAGTACAATAACACCTATACAAAGACTCTTTTTATCTTTAATTTCAGAAAGCAACCAGTTACCAGAACATCTAGAAAGATCTTGCAGACCACTAGTGATCTCTGAACCCTAATTTGAGTATCAACCAACCAGTTAAGTAGTTACTAAGTGTCTACAATTTCTTTACATTGTGCACAATAACGTGAGAATACAAAAAAAAATACAATTCAGTATATAGTCCTTGACTTAAAAGAACTTAAGATATAGCTGGAAAGAAGCACAACACACACATATTAATTAGAAAAGAGTACAAGATATTATAAATGTTGTGATACTGTCTATAAGTGCTTTAGTATTTAAGGGAAAGGAAAAGAAAAATGTAGAAGGTAGCATTTGAATTGGACCTCAAATGATGAGAACATTGTTGTTATTTATTCTTTGTTTCTGAAGACTGATGACATCACAGAGTGATGTCTTGACTTTTGAATGAAGTAGACTTAAGTGAGGCAGAGTAACACAAAATAGTTGGCCTAACTTTCTCTTCCAAAGAGAGTTTCAGACTTGTCTTGTTACCCTCAACCCCGTTTAACCCAGTAGCCAAGATGGTCCTCCTGTGGCCACTGGACATACTATAACTTCTTGGAACTACAGATGAGAGTTGGGTGAGAGTCAGGCACCAAAGGTGGATGAGTGGCCCTTAAAAGGGACACAACCTCGGGAGAAGGGTAAAGAGGGAAAGAAAGTGAAGGAGAAGACTTGAATTAGATAATCTTTACAACTCTTTAATAATACAGTGGCAACAGCCCCCACATCCTGAGACCAAGGCTGAGCACTATCTCCTTCAGACTTGGCCTCTGCTTACACCTCAGCCCTGGCCTTAAAGTGGGGGGGGGGTCATGTAGGTGGCAGGTGGAGGAGCAGCAGGGTGGTAAAATAGCATTCCTCCATGTGAAGTTTTTCTTCCAGTTCCCTCTTATTCCATGAAAATCAACTCTCTCTGCCTATCTTTCAAGCTGAGTTCAATGGGACAGACTGGCTATTGGATTTTGACTCCTGGCATTTTGAAGTGTTTTTTTAAAGACTGGTTTGGGACCTTGGACTTCCAGGTTAAGATGGAGGCAGAGTAGAAGCAGCTTGCTTAAACTCTCCTAACCCACACATATAGGACTCCTCAAGAAGACATAAAAACAAATCCAGACAAATGAAGGGACCCCACAACAGGGTGCAGCATTGAAGGTACGTGGAATCGGGGCATTTTCATTCTATAAGGGGGTGAAACAGCTCTCACTAAAATGTGAGCTGAACAACCTCCTCCCCCCCCATACCACCTCAATGCCAAAGCCAGCACAAAAGAGTTAGAGCAATTTTGGGGCATTCATTAAGTCCTTGATAGCAACCTGGGAACACCAGGGCCTGCTCCAGAGAGCAGCAAGACTTAAGACCCCAAGAGGCCAAAGAATGTGCGGACTTGGAACAAAGACCTTGAGCACAGGCGCAGACCTTGGGTGGGGACCCAGTGCAGAGGGGTGCCTGACTGTGGAAGCAGCGCCCTGAGACTGTTAAAGGATCTTCAGGCAGAGGAACAAGCAAGGGGACCACCAGGAGGCTTGACCCTGAGAACAACTAGAGCTGAGACCTCAGGAGCCTAAAGAGTGCAGAGAGACCCTGGGTGTGAGGATATACCTGAGAGGGCACTCAGCTCACAATGGCAAGCCATTCACAAGAACCCCAAAAGAGAAAGATCAACACAAAGAAATCTTTAACACTCGACAACTTTTACACAGAGAAAATCCAGACAACAAAGCAAACAGCAGAGGAGAACAAACAAATAATCAGATCCAAACCTTCCCCAAAAAATGAAAACTGGTCACAAGCTCTTGAAGAGTTAAAATCTGAGATGATGAGAGAGATAGAAGAGATCTGGAAAGAAAATAACAGTTTAAACGGCAGAATTTTGCAATTGGAAAGTGAGGCTCAGAAATCAAATGAACTGATACGCAAATTGAACACCAGAAATGACCAGACTGAAAAGGAAAACCAGTCCCTAAAGGCTAGAATTGAGCAATTAGAAGCTAATGATCTCTCAAGACAGCAAGAACAAATAAAGCAAAGTCAAAAGACTGATAAAATAGAAGGAAACATGAAATATCTCAATGAGAAATTGACAGATCAAGAAAACAGGTCTAGAAGAGGCAATTTGAGAATCACTGGTCTTCCTGAAAAAGTAGAAATTAACAGAAATTTGGACTCCATACTAAAAGAAATTATTCAGCAAAACTGCCCTGAAGTTCTACAACAAGAGGGCAATATAGATATTGAAAGGATCCATAGATCACCCTCTACACTAGACCCTTAAAAGACAACGCCCAGGAATGTAATAGCCAAATTCAAGAGCTTCCAAGTAAAAGAAAAAATTTTACAAGAAGCCAGAAAGAGACAATTGAGATATCAAGGAGCACCAATCAGTATCACACAGGATCTGGCAGCCTCCAACTAAAAGACCGCAAGGCTTGGAATATGATATTCAGAAAGCCAAGAGAACTGGGTCTACAACCAAGGATCATTATTTTGCTTACAAAATATCCAAGAAGGAAGAATGTTAAAAAAAAATTAGTCCCATGTTAAAAATGAATATTAATAAATGTTAAAAAAAAATTAGTCAATCCTCTTGAGACCCCTTGTAGCCTCACATAACCCTCTCTCTAACTACTGAAATAAAGATCCCTTACCTACATTCCTACACTATAACACAATGCATTAAATACATGAATTTTGCTTCTGAAACATTAAAATGGATCCTATCCCTTAGTATGAGATGTGTTCCAATGCAGAAGTGAAAGTTTACTTTAATGATCTCTCAAAATTTATGATCCTCTGGAAAAAACTGGTTCTTTGGTGATTATCAGCATTCCCAGTAACTTTTGCTCTTCAGAGGCAGAGTAAAGTGCGATTAAGTTCCAAGCTGGGCCAAACCCAGGTATGTTGTTTTTAAAATGTACAGTGATCATACCTGCAGCTAAAGTTCTCTCCTTAAGCAAAATAAGTTTCTTCAAAGTTTTCATAAATAACTTGGACTGACTGTATAAAAAAAAGAAAGAATGCTATTCTAATGATTTCGGCAGACATAAAGAAAATACCAAGAATTCTTGGGCTAAATTTATCAGGATTTCCTTTGCTCTCCCAAACCTGAATCACTGCCGTTCTTCACTGTTTTTCCATGACTTGCCTAAAATAAATGTGGAATTGAACTTTCAAAGACATTGCATGATTTTTCTGTGAGTACTTGCAACCAAATGTTTATGAAAAGAAGAAAAATGAGGCTTCTGATTTTTTTTTTGAAATAGCAAAAAATAAAAGGAGGAATGTTTAATGGATTATTTCCAAGGGGAAATTTAGGAAGAGCATATCAAGGGTTGTGTGTGTTTTTTTTAAATCTGTATTTGCAACTCTAGAAGACATTACTTATTTCAATTTCTGACATATATTCTACCTATGCTCAATCACCCCTTCATTTGTTTATCATGTAATAAATTTAAAATTAACCATCAATACAACCAAAAACTTTCTTTGAACCCACTTGCATATTTAAAAAATGATTTCAAGCCATAAAAAGTCTTCACTTTCCAGTCAACCATCCAAATCTCCCACAGGATTCTTTATCCATTCACTTTTCTCTTTTACTGTCATAATTAGCTTTTCATCTGGTTCTGTTTTTTTCACTCTATACTGTTTTTCTCACTCTGCATAGTGCCTTTATGGTCCAGAATTTAATAAATGCTTATTAAGGCCTTCATATGTACCAGGAACTTGGGATAAAAGACAAAAGGGAAATGCCCAGCCTTGAGGAGTTTAAGTTCTTGGTCAAAGGGGAAGGAGAAGGGAAAGGAGAGGGTAGAAGATAATTCGAAAAAAAAAAAAAAGGTGAAAACACTAACCAGGAGGACCAATAAAGCTTTCTGTAAGAGAAGGTAGTTAAACTGAAAGTTGCAAGTAGGATGGGAATTATACTAAGAGGCAGCAGAGAGGAAGGAGAGTGCATGCCAGGCTTGGGAAGACAGCCCATGCCAAGATGTGCAGTCGGCCAGTTAGATGGAATTCAGAGTGTATCCAAAGAGAGTAATTGAAATAAGTCTAAAAAGATGGGCTGGAGTCAGATTCTGAAGTACTTTCAATATAAGTTGAAGAATTTGTATTTTATCCTACAGGCACTGAATTTTATGTAAGGGAGTGTCAAGGTCAGGCTGGTACTCTCTAAGGAAGATTATACAGGCAGTTGTGTAGATGTGGTAAAGGTCTGGTAGTGTCTTGAAACAATTGCAACTATGAGGACAATTATCTCACCTGTTAGAACAAATTAGCTAGGTGAGCAGCTAGATGGTAAAGTGGACAGAATGCCAGTCCTGGAATCAGGAAGAACTGAGTTCAAATGTGGCCCCAGATACTTATTAGTTGTATATTATTATTAGCTATGTAATCTGGGCAAGTCACTTGCCTGTTTCTTCATCTGTAAAATAAGCTGGAGAAGAAAATGGTAAATTACTCTAGTGTCTTTACCAAGAAAACCCCAAATGGGGTCAAAAGAGCTGGACACAACTGAAGAACAGAAGGATTTTATTCATCTGGTGGCTTGAACTATAAGAGGATTAGCCTCAGGGCAGGAAAGGTAGAATAATCATTTCCAAAACTTTGTGGTTGTTCCTTATTTGGTCCTTCCTAACCCCATTGACAATAGCATGCCAGGCTCTTCTATCCTCCACTATATCTAGAAGTTTGTCCAAGTTCATGTTCCTTGTTTCTATGATACTATCTATCCACCTCATCTTCTGTCAACTCCTTTTCTTTTTACTTTCAATCTTTCCCAACATCAGGGTCTTTTCTAATGAATCCTTTCTCCTCAGTATGTGGCCAAAGTACTCAGACTTCAACTTCAGTCTCTGATCTTCCAATGAATAGTCTGAATTAATTTCTTTAAGCATTGACTAATTGGATCTCCTTACTATCCAATGGATTCCATAAGTCTTCTCCAGCACCACAATTAGAAGGCATCTATTCTGTAGTGCTCAGCTTTCCTTATAGTTCAGCTCTCATAGCCACACTTTGCTACTGGAAAAACCATAGCTTTGACTATGACGACCTTTATTAGGAAGGTGATAGCTCTGCTTTTTAGTATATTTTTCTATACATTTTCTATAACTTTCCTTCCAAAGAGCAAGTGTCTTTTAATTTCACGACTGCAATCACCATCTACAGTGATTTTTTAATCCAAGAATATATTTTTTCTCCCTTTCTTTGCCAGGATATATAATGGGACTATTTGCCAAAATCTTAAGTTTTTTTGATGTCCAGAACTTTAAGGACCAAACCAAGGAAGGAAGATGTATATATAGTTTGTTGAGAGTTGAAGTTTTTTATTTTGTGTTGTTAATGTTTAATTGTTGAACTAGTTTTTAATTGGGCTTATGGTTCCAAAGTATTTACTGAATTAAAAAAAATAGCTTAAAGTCCATTGGTCTAAGCCAAATTTAAGCTTAGCTCATGTTTTTAAAATTTATGAGCAGAGGTGCATAGTGGTTTGTTTTTTAAAACATGTTTTCATTTTTGCAGTGACATCATGGTTAAATTTCTTTTTTAAGTGGGGAGAAAGTGTTATGGAAAGAATATTGATTAGGATGGACTATGTAGAAAAAAAGCCTTTTATCCCAAGTGACAAGCCTTGTTTTTACAATATGGAGAACTTCCTTTTTGATAGAGGAGGATTGAACCTAAACCTGATTAACCTAAATATTAGGATATGTATCAGTGGCAGCAGAATCCTAGAAGCACTGCTTGGCTCTTACTTTTATCACTGGAAAACCTGTGCTGCCCAACCAAAAAGAACACAAGTTAGTTTTAAGGATTAAAAATTTAAGATAAAAAGGTAAATTAGCTTTTAATTTTTTAAAAAGTGCATTTTAGTCAAAGGACTGCCTAACAGATTTGTTGATTCTTCCAGGAGAAGAGGGCAATATTAGTGCAGGTAGATAATAAACCATAGGAGGAAAGTATGCTTTCTGATCAAGAGGTTTCTCCAGAGAATGCCCTTCAATTGAACTGAGAGCTATAGAACTGGAAATATCAGAAATCACCACTGGCATTCAGAGTAAGAGATAAAGAAGCCTCAAGCTTATCTTCTTATTACCTGACCCTCTCCTTTCCCCATCAACATTTTTAAGAGAGTGGCTTTTAGCAAATGAGAGTTAAAATGGGAGGGCTTTTAAATTAAGGTTCTTGGGCAGTTGCAACAGAAATTTAAACAAGTCATTGAAAGTTAAAAATACTGGAAATAAGGGTCTGTTCTAATGGGAAAATTTAGATTATTTGTAAATTACGGAATTTTATTGACTTGAAGAGTTATTTAAAAATGAAAATTATTTGCTCTTCCAAAATCAGTAGAATCAATTGGAGGTCCCTTTAAAGAATCACTTTTAGGGGGCAGAAGGGTAGCTCAGTGGATTCAGAGCCAGGCCTAGAGATGGGAGGTCCTAGGTTCAAATCCGGCCTCAAACACTTCCCAGCTGTGTGACCCTGGGCAAGTCACTTGACCCCCATTGCCCACCCTTACCACTCTTCCACCTATGAGCCAATACACAGAAGTTATGGGTTTTAAAAAAAAAGAATCACTTTTATTCCTTTCCAGGGGATATAAAGTGAGGAATTTTGCATACATGGTAGCCTTATAAAGTTGAAGCTGGAGATAAAACAGGTAAGAGATAGATTTGGTGGATTGGATTTAAGATCAGCCTGCATTATGTGCAATTCACATCCCTGCCATTTGGGGTGGAGCCCCTCTGAATGGAATTAAACCTCAGATATGGGTCTTTAGTCTCAGACTCCCATAAAGGCTCAAGAAAAGAAACTGGTGAAGTTTAATTGAGAGACTGGAGCAGTACCAATAGCTGTTTCAGAAAACAGGGCTAGCCACACAAATAAAGCTGTCTGGAAATCAAGGAGATACCTATCTACTCCATGTTAGGTGGATAACATAATGACATTTTCTTTAGGAAGAAACTTTGGGCATGGCTTTTAAAATATAGGGTGGAAAAGATGATTGATCAGCCCTTGGGGGTGTTAGGAAAAATACAGAGAGATATCTAGGGCCAAGGTAGCCAGGGTACTTCTGCCACACCAAAATTTAGGACATAGTGGAAAGCCCCTTCTTGGTGGGTATAAGGACACATACATCTTTGTGCCAAGATTTGAAGAACTGCTTTAATGAGTACCCCTAAGGTGAAGCCTGAGGTCCTCCTCTGAGTCCAGAGTAATTTAAAACTGTTGGACCCTTTGGAGATTAGAGGTCATATGCCTGAGTCACTGTGCCTTAAAAGGGGGTGGGTAAGGGTTAACAGCAATGGGTTACTGTTATATCAAGGGTCCCTCAGGGGCTCTATGGGTACCCCAGAGTAGAATAAAATTCTATACTAAGACCATCCAGAAATTTTTTTTATTAAATTAAATCTAAACATTTCTCCTTAGGTTGAAAAATGTTCAGAATTACCCCATGTCTTTGAAAACCTAACATGATCCATGCCAGAGTTATGATTTACAATATTCTCAAACAATAGATAAAATTGTACATTAAGATAAAAAGCAATTATAGGGGGCAGCTGGGTAGCTCAGTGGAGGGAGAGCCAGGCCTAGAGACAGGAGGTCCAAGGTTCAAACCCAGCCTCTGCCACTTCCCAGCTGTGTGACCCTGGGCAAGTCACTTGACCCCCATTGCCCACCCTTACCAATCTTCCACCTATGAGACAATACACCGAAGTACAAGGGTTTAAAAAAAAAAAAAAGCAATTATAGAATTTGGGTCAAAGTTCAGAAGACAATTATCTTCCAGTCACCTGTTATATTTTGAATAAGGAAATGTTCATTTTGGAGGGGAAGGGGAGATTTAATATAAAGTTCTGAATAAAAATTAAGTTTCAAAAAATGCAACAGGTGAACAACCAAACAGGACCATTTTGAAAATGACCTATTAAATTATTATACTTTTTAAAAATCCCAATAAGTATGTCTTCTAAATATTTTCACTGTTTTACATCTTTTTGTGTTCTATTTGGTATTGTGGAAACATTTTTTGTTTTTGGTGCTTAAGTTTAGAAAAAAAAAACTAAGCAGAGAAATAGTAATGAGAGCTGATAAGATTTTCTTTAAATTAGTCTGGAAAAAATTTCATGTTTCTAAAAGGGATAGGCTTAAAGTTTTTTACCCTAGTTCTCTTTTGGGGACAAACTAAGGGAAAGATCCTCTTTTAGAGGCCTCATTTATGGGGATTAGGGAGCGTGTATTGTAGGCATAGAAACTAAGTTCTTGGGAGTCTTCACCTGTCTGAATTCTGACAGTAACCTCTATGGTGGTATTGTGGACATAGGTAAGTAGAAACCCTCAGTGATATATGAAATATCTCAAATTGTTAATATTAAATAATAGGAAGTATGTATATGCATAAAAAGATATTTATTCCTTAGGATGGGAGATAAGGGGCAGCTAGGTGGCACAGTGAATAGAATGTTGAACCTGAGTCAGGAAGACTCATTTTCTTGAGTTCAAATCTGGCCTCAGACTCTTCCTAGCTGTGTAATGCTGGGCAAGTCATGGCACCCTGTCTGCCTCAGTTTCCCCATCTGTAAAATAAGCTGTAGAAGGAAATGGCAAGCTACTCCAATATCATTGCCAAGAAAACCCCAAATGAAGTCACAAGAGCGAGGTACAACTGAATAATCACAACAAGGCAGAATGAAGAAAGCTAAAATATGGAATAGTACTCAGTAACTTTTCTTCAGCAGGCAACAGGCAAGCGCTCAGAAAAAGCCTGACAAACCTCCTGACATCTTCAACCCTCCCATGACTCCTCCATCCTTTTATAGTTCAAGCCACAAGGTATAGAAAGGATTCAGGGGAGTGAGAAAAGGGGGAAAACTCTAGGAGTCCACTAAACTCCTGTTATAGCAAATGAAATGAGGAGAAAGGGGAACCTGGAAGCCAGCTGGCTAATTGGGAAGCTGATGCCATAGGAAAGGAGTGAGGACTGTCTGACTAAGGAAAAGTGACAGATGTTGCAGATACTGAAGTGACAAGATTTGGCATTTGATATGCCAGGAGGGGAGTTACCAGAAAGAAGGAAGGCTTTTACTAAAGTCATAAACCCGTAGGATTGGAAGGATGGTAGTTCTTCCAACAGTAATAGTTGAAGATGGGTGAGAATACTTTTCCATCTGAATAAGAATAAAAAAGTTGAAAAATCATATATTTCTCTTCACCATCCCCATATTCACAAATTAACTGTAACTTCACTTTTTTACATATTTTTCTACATCAGAAACACCCTTTGACAATTTGGCAAAGGGACAATTATCACCTTAGTTGCAAATCTAATGATTACAAGAGAAAGCATCCTATTTCAGCAAGTCTAATGTTTTGAAAGCTTATATCACGGACATGTGACTTGTGCTCATCAGAGATGTCTAGTAAAATGCAAAGTAAGTATATCTTCATGCCTCAAAATAATGTGACTCACTCACTATCAATAGAAAATGTACTTGGAACTGGTTTTTATATATCCTTGCAAAAGCATTCCCAACAAAAAAATGGGCATGCTTTTGCAAGGATAGATGCATTTTGTGAAAGGTAGTGTGGCAAAGCAGACGGAGAGCTGACCTTTTAAGTCAAGAATACCTGGGTCCAAGAATGGCCTCTGTCATACTTTAGTGCCCCCAGGGCTATAAGATGCAGTAAGAACAGGTATCGATTTACATTGTGGAGAGAGTTCTATCCTGGGGAACTTTTTAAGACCAAATGAAATCACAGATTTGGTTTAAAAAATAGCTTGTATCCATTAATTTACCTGACATCTGCCAGGATTAGAAGTCCGTGAAATTTGGCCAAAAGCTGACACCCACATTAAGGAAAAAGCCATGGATCTGGGATTTGCTAGCATAGAGTTCTCCTCCTGTACATAAACTCTAAAGCAGTGGTTCTGAAACTTTTTTGGCCTACCACCCCCTTTACAGAAAAAATATTACTTAGCCCCCTGGAAATTAATTTTTTTTTAAATTTTAATAGCAATTAATAGGAAAGATAAATGCACCTGTGGCCATCACCGCCCATCACTGCAGCATCCACCAACCAGGGGGTGGTGACACCCCCTTTGGGAATCACTGCTCTAAAGGATTTGCTAAATCTGTTGGAGAAGATTCTTTTCTGAATTACTAAAAAAACTCAGGCAGTGGGACCACTATGGACACAAATTTGAAACTCATAAAAAAATGAAATATGAAAGCCAGTGCTTGCAAAGCACTGTTAATCCATTCATTTAACACAGACTTAACTTGTAATAGATTATACAGCAACCTTGAAGGCCACTTACACAACACAGGGTGAATGCTAATAAGAGAATTCCCATTTCTTGATTTTTATATATTTAAACTTTTTAATCTCAAATTTGAATTACCATGAGGTTTTCTCTTTAAAATATCAGGCCAGGAGTACAGATGCAACTTCTTCCTAGCTCTTATAAATGTGAACCTTTGGGAAAAGTGACATGATATATACTGGAAAAACCAGATAACTGGCAGAGAAAAAGGCCTAGAATGAAAGGGCATCAGGAAAAATTTCTTATAGAAGGTGAGATTTGAACTGGGACTTGAAGCCAAGTGGCAGAGATGAAGAAGAAGAATATTACAGGTGAGGGGGAACAGCCAAGGAAAATGCCCAGACTTTGTGGATGGAGTCTCATCTGAGAAAGCGTGAAAGAGGCTGGTGTCACTAGATTACGGAGTATGTGGGAGGGAGGAAGGTGTGGAAAGAATGGAGAGATAGAAGAGCAGTGTGTTATTAAGGACTTTGAATACCAAATTGAGGATTTTCTATGTGGCCCTGGAGGAGAGACAGGGAACCACTGGAGTTGATTGAACAGTGGGAGTGACATGGCCAGATGAGTTTTTTTTTTCCATTTTATTTTATTTTCATTTTTTAATTAAATTCATTTAATTAATTAATTTTGAATATTTTTCCATGGTTACATGATTCATGTTCTTCCACCCCCCCCCCATAGTCAACAAGCAATTCCACTGGGTTTTAGTTGTGTCAGATGTGTTTTAAGAGGATTTATTTAAAGCTGAGTAGAGGATGGACTGGAGTGGGAAGAGACCGGTATTCAGGCTATTATCTCAAATAGATGCATCTTTATATTTAAAAAAAAAAAGCTTCAGAGAATGATGCAAAGTTCTCACATTCTGTTTTTCCACATAGTAGATGTTTAATAAATGTTTTCAGAAGTTTAGAAAAACTCAAGTAACAAACTCAATATCAGCAAAAATATTAACAATCAGCATAAAAATACCCTTCAAATTGAAAATGCTGTGAATAAAGACTTAATTGATTGTTCTTACAATATAATCATACTGAGGAATGTAAGGATCATAAGTTTACTATTGTAAGGTGGGAGAGAGGTTATATGTCATGGCCATGGGGATGCTGGCAGAAAAGTGGTAGAAGTGGGATTTGAACCTGGGTCCTCTCTCTGACCTCAAATCCAATGGTCTTGGGTAGCTAGGTAGCACAGTAGATAGAGCACCAGGCCTGGATTTGGGAAAGATCTGGGTTCAAATCTGACTTCAGACACTTCCTAGCTTTGTAACCCTGCACAAGTCACTTTATACAGATTGCCTAGCTCTTGTAGCTCTTCTGTCTTAGAACTGATACTGAGACAGAAGGAAAGGGTTTTTTAAATATCCGATGGTCTTTCTACTGTAGCATGTATATTTAATGAATAAACATTAGTCCTATTGTGTGACATTGTGCCTAGTTTGAGGCAGACAGTAAGTACTGGGAAAACAAAGACAAAAATATGAGATCTTGCCTTCAAAGAGCTTATAATCTAACAAGAGTGATAATATATATGAGTATGAGTATACACAAATTAAATACAAGATCCCTGGGGCAGAGAATACTAGACACTTGGAGTTTAACAAAGGCTTTCTGTAAGACACAGTGCTTGAGTCAAATTTTGAAGGAAGCTAGGGTTTCAAAGAGGCAGAGATCATTATTTAGTAGTAGTAATAACTCACATTTGTACTGTGTTTGGAGGTCAATAAAAGGTTTTTGTCATAACTATTCCAGGATATAAATAGTACAAATATTAAATTTTCCATTTTATAGATGAAAAAAACTGAGGCTTAGAAGGAAAAGGACTTATCCAAAGTCACACAGTTAGTGGATAACAGAACCAGGTCTTAGACCCCAGTCTAAGTATTCTTTCTACCATAACACACTGCTCATTTAGTCTAATGTCTCTCTCTTCCAGATAAGGATACTGAAGCCCAGAGAGGACAATAAAAATACCTAGTATTTCTATAGTGCTGTAACATATGCGACTAATTTGAGCCTCATGACAATCCTGGGAGGCAGGTGTTATTACTATCCCCATTTCACAGAGGAGATAACTGAGGTACAGAGGCTGAGTGACTATTGGTGTCTAAGGCTAGGTCTAAATTCAGGTTTTCTGCCTCCAGGTCCAGCATGCTACTAGATGCCGTGGATCACACAGTCACATACATGGTCACTCAGACAGTTACAGGCACTTCGAATTCATTTTCTAACTGTGATCCATTAATATTCAGTCCCTCTTTTAACAAATAACAATCCGTGGTCATAAAAAGAACTAAATGCCCCCACACCCACGTAAGGCTGAAATAACTGTAGCAAGATGTTCTCTCTAGTTGAGTTAACCATCTAGAGTCTTTTGTTTTTTTTAAATCGATACAATGCTATTTTTAAAACATCTATTTTATGATACACTTACTAGCTGGGTGGCCCCAAGCAAGTCATTTAAGCTTGTTTGCCTCAGTTTGCTCAGCTGTCAAATGGGCTGGAGAAGGAAATGGCAAACCACTTCAAAATCTCTGCCAAGAAAACCCCAAATAGAATCAAGAAGAGTCAGACATGACTGAACAACAAATGGCATACACCAGAAAGAATACTTGCTCTGGAGTCAGAAGACTTGGTTTATTGCCAATAGCAGACTATTTCTGTAAGACTGTGGGCAACTCACTACCCTCCTCTGAAGTCTCTTCTAGCTCTAGACCTGTGATGTCTCTGTGCCAGCACTGTGCTAGGTGCCCAGTGACCTATAAATACTATGAAAACAACAGAGGCTGGAGGAGAAAAACACCCTTAACAGGGTGCTATCAGAGATGTGGCCCCAGGACAGGAAGTAAATTATCTATTCTTCTTCCCTTCCTTTCAGGACAACAAATTTAAACCTGGCCATTTTCATAACTGAAAGAGCATCATATAAAACACAAGTTAAAGATAAGAACTGTAGTTTATACTTAAAGCAACAATCATAAATAAGGCTCCATAACCTATTAGGAAAAAGCTTAAAACACACAGACAGACAGACAGACAGACACACACACACACACACACTCACACACACACAGACACACACACCCCCTGTGTCACCAGCTAATAACAAGATTAGGTCTACTTATTTTAGTCTATTGTTTTCTACTTCTATTTCAGGAAGTCGAAAGCCCACTACTAACAGCTTAAACTACCTCATTTTGTGATGAATTGCTCTTGATTATTTGCATTTTAAAAAACAAAAAAGGCATTTTAAAAAAAGTAGATATTTAGAGATTTTGAGTACTCTGGATGAAAGATTTCTCTTCCATTTATATTTCTGTTTTTGAAGCCATGCTTTATATAGAATTTACATTTTGGTAGCACATGGACATCACAGTATTTTTTTTTAGGTCATCAGCATAAATTTTAGCAACACTCAATACAAGGCTGAGGTTCTTTACCTTTTTGTATTATGGACCTCCGGGCAGTATGACAAAGCCTAAAGACCTCTTCTCAGAGTAATGTTTGTAAATGCATAAAATAAAATATATAGTATTACAAAAGAAGCCAATTATATTGAAACACAGCTATTAAAAATTTTTTTAAAGAGGTTCATAGAATCAAGGCTAACCTCTGATTTAGAGGTTAGAAGTTATGCTCATATAAGGAAATGTGAGGAAAAGAGAATTCAGTGGATTATTTGGAGTACCAAGAGACAAAGGGCAGCTAGATGGCACAGTGGATAGAGTACCAGGGCTGGAGTCAGGAAGCCTCCTCTGCCTAAGTTCAAATCCAATCTCAGACACTCAATAGCTATGTGACCTTGGGCAAGTCATTTAATCCTGTTTGTCTCTGTTTTCTTATCTGTAAAATGAACTGGAGAAAGAAATGGCAAACCACTCTAGGATCTTTGCCAAAAAAAATCCAAATGGGGTCATAAGGAGTCAGGCTGTGACTGAAATAATAACAGAGTCAAAGAATTTCAGAACTTAAAGGAAACTCAGATCATCCAGATCATGCTTATTTTACAAATAAGGAAACTAGGACCTGAGAGTCTGTGACTTTCCCAAAGTCACAGGTCTAGTTGATGGTAGAGCTGAGCCTAGAATTCTGTCTTCTGGTTACCTGCTAGTCTTTCCTTAACATCACAACCATAAGGCATCCTTACTTATCTGCCTCAATCTCTGTGATGGATCAGGTAAGTTGTTTCTCTAGTTACTCATTTGGATAATTGTCTCATTTCTTGACTTTGTATGGGTGATCACAGCTGGAGAGACAGGTTTTTCTAAAACTGACTGGTGTTTCACTCAATCAAAAATGCTTCATTCTCCTAATAATACGTTTGTCTGAGGAGATTTCTTATACCCATTATCAACATTTCATTTACCCTAATTTCACATTTATAATAATATGTGTCATTCAACACACACCCTAGTTTCAAAGGGTTCTTATTTTCAAATATAACTCATAAAAGCCTGTGAAATGTTTTTCTTTCCTATGGCATGTTTGCTGACTTGTCTAATAGATGATGCTAATAATGAAGGTGAAGTTGTGGGTTTGGTCTTAAGATGGATGTAGCTTTTAATTAAATTTAGTAAAAAGTGTACAATGAGCAAACCACTGGGATAAATACTGAGGGAAAATAACATTCAAGTTCTGCCCTCTTGTAGCTTAGAGTCTGGTAGAGGGTTAGGATTCATAAACCTTTAAATTCTTAGATGAGTTTATTATTTCAGTGGATCTGGTACTCCCTCCACTTGGTTCAGATGACAACCTTCTCAGAGTCAGGATCTCTAGTTCATTTGGTAGTACCTGTTCCATCCATATATTTGCAGAAATTTCACAGGTCCCGCCAGGGAACTAGAGATTCTGACTATATGACTGGCCCACTTCCCTTTCAGGCAGATTTATTCTTGAGGTCATATTTATGCTATTTCTTGTAAATAAGTCATCATTGCTAACATGCCACAATCTGTATATACCACTATGTCCATGGCTCTCTTGCCAATAATTCTGATTCTTCAGAAAGCATCGTACTCCATGACTTGGCAAATTATTGAAATAATATCAATTGAAGAAATGGACTTTCAAAGCAATGAGAGCATCGTTCAATTTCCCAAATGTGATCCAGTCTGAGCTCCTATTCAATTATGGACTCAACTCATTCATCTTGGCAATATGTATTTAGTACATTTTAGTTTTTCTAGATTGGATGGTTAAACCAATCCCTTGAATTTCCATGAATTTCATTAAGAAGATTTATATAGTGTTCTAGGGCTCAGAATTCTATGAAGGATAGATTAAAGTGGAAAAGAGAGTGGAAGCATCCTAACAGGATGCTATTGCAATAGGCCAGGTGTTCAGTAATGAGGGTCTGCGCTAGTATAGAGCTGATGGGAAAAGAGAGAAGATGGCAAATAGGAGATACACTACAAAGATAAAATCCATAGGACTTAGCCAGTTGGACATGAGAACTGAAAAATGGATGAGTCAAGGATAAAATGGTAATCTGGGAAAATGGTGATCTCCATTTAAAACTGTGAAGTCAGTAGAGAGAACAGATTTCATATGCTGGTAAGTTTTGGATTTGGTAAGTCTGAGGTTCCAGTGAGACATATGGATCAAGCAGTTGTAAAGGTAAGTCTGGAACTCAGGTGAGAGGTAGGCCAGTTAGTTCTGGAAGATATAAGGATAGGCAGTAGTTGAAAGCATGAGTCTGTGTAAGACCATTAAAGAAAGGAATCTAGAGAGAAGAGAGAGGAGGCATGAGAACAGAACCTTAAAGAACACATCCCTTATGGCCAGGTAGAAAAACCAAGGAGACTGAGGAGTAGATAAAGAAATAAAACAGGAAAATGTGTTGTCTCTGAAACCAAAGCAAACATGTCAATAATAAACCAAGATGGGATAGTTTTTGATAACATGCCTGTCCTTGCCATTAACCTCTTTCATCCTAGTGAGGTAGGAGATAAGGTGGTAGTGGTGGTGATGGAGAATGTATTTTACTCCTCTTTAGCCATATTTATGTGCAATTCTTTAAATTAAGTCAGATGAATTTTTTTTTTAGCACTTGGTTCCCTATTAGAAAAACAATGCGTAGGCCAGTCAAACTGATGGCTGGAGGAAGTCTTGAAGGCCTATTGATTACCTGAGATGGTTTTCTGGGATGTGACCACTGCAAGAAGAAGCTATGGCTTCTTGGAGCCATAGGACACCAAAGGTGGATGAGGAGCTCTGAAATGGGTTCGGCAAACTTTAACACCAGAAGTGCTAGTCTTGGATGAACACCCCATATAACAGTGATGGTTAACCTATGGCATGTGTGCCAAAGATGGCATGCAGAGCCCTCTATGTGGGCACATGAGCTACCCTCTTCCCTCCCCCCACCAGTTTGTTACTAGAAAGGCAGAGAGCCTCAGGTAGAGCTGCTCTCTTCTCTCCACCATGCCTGACAACATTTTTTCACATCACCCGCCCCTCTGCCAAGCAATCCAATGGGAGTTCACTGGGGGTGAGATGAGCAGCTCACAGGTGGTAGAGCTGGAGGAGAGCAGAGTGCTTGAGCTTGGGCCACTCCCCTCCCCCTCTCTACACTCACTGAGGGCATTCCTCACTTCATCCACCCCTATGCCTAGCAGCCCAATGGGATTACTTTCTCCCCTCCCCTGTCTGGGGTCAAGTGGGGGAATGGCACTTAGTCTCTGGTGGGGGGCTGGCACAGTACTCAGTCTAGGGGGTGGAGGCAGGGCCTGGAACTCCATCTCTAAAAGGTTTGCCATCACTGCCATATACCTAAACAAAACACTTCAAATGCAACAACACTGAGGTAGATAGCAAAGATATTTTTTCCATTTAAAAAATGAGAAGGGGCAGCTGGGTAGCTCAGTGGATTGAGAGCCAGGCCTAGAGACAGGAGGTCCTAGGTTCAAATCCGGCCTCAGACACTTCCTAGCTGTGTGACCCTGGGCAAGTCACTTGACCCCCATTGCCTACCCTTACCACTCTTCCACCTATAAGTCAATACACAGAAGTTAAGGGTTTAATATAAAAAATAAAAAAAATGAGAAAAGTGAGATAAAGAAAAGTCAAATGCGATAATTCCAACAGACTCATAATGAAAAATCCTATCAACCTCCAGAGAAAGAGCTGATAAACTCTGAATGCACATTAAAACACATTTATTTTTTACTTTATATTTCCTTTTTTCTGCAGTATGATTAATATGGAAATATGTTTTGCATGACTTCACATGTATGATGAACTTTATATTCCCAGCCTTCTAAATAGATAAATGGAAAGAATCTGGAACTCAATTTTTTTTAAAAGAATCAAAATAATAAAATAAAAACAAAAAAGACCATAAAAAAAAAAAACAATGCGTAAAGTCTCTCTTCCTCCTGGGCCAGTAGTGCTGACCAACTAATTAACTGACTAAGCAAGTCAGATAACTGTCAAATAAGAATAATAACACTTGCCCCTCTCTACATCAAAAGGTTATTGTGGGGGGGGGGGAATAAAAATGGTATCAGTGAAAGCACACTAAACATGTTAAGAGTGTTAAATACAAAACTGTTATGTTTCTGTTTCATTCCCTACCAGTACTACATCATCAACTAATAAAGAAAGAAATTTACAATAAGAAAACTTTAAAAAAGATGTATATTGCAAACTTTGGGACAACTGACTATGGGATAGATTTTCCATTTTTCATAATTTGTGCTCAAGTAGGAGCTGATACTTGAAAATTAGCTCATGGGCAGGAATCTTATCAAAGCATACTTTTGTGATGAAAAATAATCTCATCTCATTCAGTCTCACATCCATTGGTTTGGAAGAAAACAAAATCAAAACATGACATAGTATAAAACAATAGTCTTGAAGTGTAAATACCTGGGTCCAAATTCTGGCTCCCATACGTATTAGATATATGAATGAATAAGTAACAAGAACCTAAAGCTCAATTTCCTCATATACAAAATGGTGATATAAAGTTTAATCTAGCAGTCTCATGAGGTAGTTAGGAAGAAATCCACTTTAAAAACATTAAACATGGGGCAGCTGGGTGGCTCAGTGGATTGAGAGCTAGGCCTAGAGATGGGAGGTCTTAAGTTCAAATCTAGCCTCAGACACTTCTTAGCTGTGTGACCCTGAGCAAGTCATTTAACCCCCATGGCCTAGCCCTTATCACTCTTCTGCCTTGGAACCAATACATAGTATTGACTCTAAGACAGAAGGTAGGGGTTTTAAAAATGTTAAACAAATTATATAAATGTGCAGAATTATATTCTATCACTCACATCTCTGCTAATGTAAGAAGTTTATTAACTTTACGTGTATGTCTGTCGATGTACTATCCAAAACCAAAAGGACTTACCATCTTGGCCGTGGTCCATGACTTGGTCTTGGCCTACAGCAGATGCCTCAGTACCCACACACCAGTACATTCTGGGTTGCAGTTGTAAAACTCCAGTAATCCAGTTTCTGTAGCAGCCCAGTCAAAGATCACCATCTGCACAGCTCAGAATGCAGATTACAATATGGAAACATGAAGACATCGTGGTTGAGAAGAGATCTTGTTTGCTTTATTGGAGGAGGGAAAAAAAGTTTTTAAATGATCAAATCTTTCTCTATTCTTGTAAATTTTTTTTAATTCAAAGATATTTTATTTTCCCAATTATATGTAATAATAATTTTCAACATATTCTTGTAAATCTTTAAGATAATTATTTCTCTATATGGCTCACTCTCTTTCTTTCAATGACCTTCACATGCTACTCCATTTAAGACCAGGAATTGGATGAAAACAGGCAATTTCCCTGAAATATCTCAATCAACAGCCATCGCCATCCAGTATGTACTTATATACAAAGAAACTATGTAAATTTTGATCAACACCATGGCCTACCACAATTCAAGAGGACTCAAGATGAAATATTTTACATATTTCCTGATACCAGTGATAAACTCGGAGTACAGACTGAATTTTTTAATGTGGGGATTTATTTTGACTATAACAGGTTTGTAACTTGGGGTTTATTTTTTCTTTCTTAACAGATTAAATAAGATAATATTTATAAAGCATTTAAACAAAGTGTCTGGCAAATTGTATGCTTGTTCTCCTCTTCTGCCATTCTCCTTAATAGGGCTGGAGGAGATGGGAGAGAGGAAAGGTGAATTAAAAAAAAATACACCTATTAACTTCTGTCTTGGAATCAGTACTGTTCCAATCAACTCAGTAAGAGCTAAGCAATGAGGGTTAAGTGACTTGCCCATGGTCACCCAGTTGGGAGGTGTCTGAGGCCACATTTGAACCCAGGACATCCCATGTCTAAGACTGCTGTGAATTTTTATTTGAAAATAAAATTTAGTTTAGAAAAAATGTATTTTATAGGCATATGGACAGGAAAGTTTACAGACTTTGCCATCAGCAGGGTCTTCTACCCCTTTTCTAATTAGCAAGCTGCTTTAAAATTTAACTATCCAAGGTGGAGATTGTATTTATTTATGACATATGTCAGAGAATAGTCAGAATGACCAGGGTTATTAGGAAATGCTCCAAAATTTCAGAGGAGCTAGACCTGTGTTGGTGGAAGGAGTTCCCTACAATTAATGAAATTATAGACCCAGACTATCCCTATTTATATCTTATAAAGAGCTGGTCCTCCTTGACAAGGACAACACTTTTTGATTCCATTCCCTTTCTTCTTCTTCTTCAACAAGCCCCCACTATCATCTCCTCTTATCTTCAGTCTTTCCCATTGTACTAACCCTTTTCCTGCTGTGCCTATAAACATGCTCCATTCCCTTCTCTCTGCCTAACTCTTCAAGACATTAACCTATAATTTCCTCTTTCTTCACTTCTTCTCTTTTCACTCCCTTATCATTTGATGGAAAGCTCCTTGAAGGCAGGGATTTATCTTTTGTCTCTTTTTGTATTCCCACCATGCACAGTGCTAAGGACATGGTAGGTATTTAATAAATACTTATTGATTTTCAACCCTCTGCAATCTGGCCTCTTCATCTCATATCTCTCTAAAGTTACCAATGAATCATCTGTTAACTATTGAAGCTGATGATCTTTCCTCAATTTATAGCCTTCTTGACCCCCTGAAGCATTTGACACTATTGACCACCTTCTTCTCTAAAATATTCCCTTTTGTGAGTTTTCCTGACACCACACTCTCCCAGTTCTCTACCTACCTGTTGGGTCACTTCTTAGATTCCATTTGTAATTTATTGTCCATTTCATGACCCCAGTTACGGCTGAATTTCTAAGGCTCTTCCCTGAGTACTCTTCTCTATAATCTCTCACTTCTATTTATTTTGTATGTACTTATAAGTACATACTTGGCCTCTTACCAATAGAATGTAAGGTTTTGCTCTTTTTAAAAAAATTTCTTCCATATCATAAATTTTAATAAAGGCTTGGTAATCAATTGATACTGGCTCTGTACTACACCTAGTATATTTTGTCTATCCAATAATTATTAAAAACACAGCTGAAAAATGTTTGACAGATTTTCAAGATTTAGTCCTTAAAAGCATCACAAATCAAATAGTTCTTTTCTAAGCACTCAGATATCCCCATATTATGTATATTGTCTACCATTGCATTCCTTGAAACCCTGTAAAATACGAGTTGTTTAATGGGGGACACTCAGAACAAAATCCACAGATATGGTGTTAAGTATTATGATTTGGCAGGATTTCAAAAAGGAGAAAATACTTGAACATGCCACAGAAATGTTAGCTAATATTCTGGAGCCCAAGAAGTATGAGTGGAGGTGAGTGGTGATAGTAGGATCCTTTTGAGATTTAACCAAGACGTGTTAACTACAGAAACTAATCCAAAGAAAAATTAACTCATAGGGATTGCATTTGAGAAAGAGAGTAGAATGGGACTAAAATTATTATAAATAATTGCCTTCAAGCATAATAAGTAATTAAATATTTATTTTATGAACCCAACAGTAAAAGGAAAACAATGCAAGGCAACAGTCTAAAAAGCTTTAAAGTTTGTGACCTGAATAATGTTTTTCACATTTTTCCTTTTTTTTTTTTTTACTAACTTGAAATTTCAGCTTCCGCTAAAAGTCTCCAACACACATTGTTCCCCTTTTTGCTTTCAGTTTCTCTATGAAAATAAATTTTACCAACATAACATTTTTGCCACCAGAGCAGTTTCTGGTCAAAATTTTGACCATTTTCTAAATAGAAATTACAAGGTGAACTCGAGCTTTGCTCATTATTTACCCTCAAACTGATCTTCCTCATAGGTTCCCTTATGTTTAGGTTCTTGGTATAATCAAATTTCAAAAATTAGAAAATTATCTTATATTAGAGGTGGCAAATAGGATACATTTTTCCTTCTCACCCACAGTTTGCTGTAAAATCTTAACTTCCTTAAAGCTCCTCTCATCTTTAGTTAGGTTCCTAGTTTAATCAAATTTCTAAATTATGAAATTATCTTAGAGGAGGCAAATAGTGCAAATTTTCCCTTCTCAGCCAAAGGGTGGTTTCCAAGCCTTTTCCACTTTTATTTAGGCATAAAGGTTCCAAGATTTTTCAAAATAAAAGAGCCTATGCTCTAGCTGTATTCCATGGCACCTCATTTTCCAAAGATTCAAAAAAGCTCAGCCTAAATTCAAAATTCTCTTTGTGACCTCATAACTCCCACAAAAATAGTGATATAGTGGTGTTGATTTACTTCAAAGGCATGTGTCAAGACACAAGTAGGAAAACCATAAATTTCTAATGATGGCCTATTGTGGCCTGGAGGTGATTCGGTTAAGAAAAATCTTTGCCAATGGATTTTTTAAAAAGCTCTGGCACGGTCTACCTAGCAAAGTATTGCAGGTTACTCCTAATGGAACACAAGTCTTTTGTGCAAGAACTAGCCTAAATTGGGAGAAACTCATCAGCAACAAATTAGCAGCAGGATGCTGACCTTTTTTTTGGCAGCATCAATTCTCCAGCATGCAGAAGTATTCCTATTAACTGATGCAAAGCAGAATGTGATAACAATAAAGGCTCAGGACAGAAAATTTGAGGAGAAAGAAAGATACCACTTTAGCCAGTGCTTGGGGATGGTGGATAAGGGAATATGGAAGAAGTAGCACCTGCAATGAGCCTTTAAAGATTTCAGTAATTCAAGAGACATTTTTCGCTGACTTTTTATTAAACCCAATAGGTGGAGATGATAGAGGGGGTCCAGGCCTTCTGGTGTGAGTCAAGTTTAGAAAATAGAGTTCATATTCCTATCCTAAGTCCAGGCTTGGAAGGTGTTTGTTCCCTGTCCACTGCCTCTCTCCATGCCTCTCCAAGAAAAAAAAAATTTTTTCCATGGCCTACAAATCAGGACCAGCAGATAACGTCGGCATCTATTCCTTGTTCACCTGCTAAAGTCAATTCTTTATATACACATTTATATTTTATATACACTTTATAATACTTCATAAACACATAAACTTTATACATACACATATATTTAGCGTATAAACTTTTAACCTTGGTCAATCAAAAAAAAATCTCCGGTATTGTAGAATACATGGTATTCTCATTAATCTCCCCACAATCCTGATGGGAGAAATCCGGTTATAGAAACTCAACTTTTCTAAATGTTTAACTGAGATGGAAGGACAGGAACGTTTATTTTACTTCAATAGATTCCTGTAAACCAAACAATGTTATGCTTTACAGGCACATTTGGTAAAATTAAAATCCAAATGCCCTTCTCCAAACACTAGGCTTTGACAAGCAAATACAAAGGCTAAAGCCAAGTACTTCATCCCAAGGCAAAAAAAGTTACTTCTTTAATCCTTCCTTTCTTTTTCCTAGTGGTTCCATACAATGCTATTTAATCACAAAGGCCTCTTTTAGGATCTTACCGGAACACCAGAGTAAACGGTTTATAAACGCTGGTTTAGGTCCAGCATAGATTCAAAAGTTTCATTTGGAAACCTAGTTAGACAGAAGTACCACAACCAATTTGTTTTGTTTTTCTAAGAAATTACTCTCCCCCAGCCCCTCCTTCCCCCAAGCAGGTCCTGACAAATACTGAAAAGACAAATCAAAGATCTTACACACAGATACCTCTTTGCAAAGTGCTTTTGCTTCTGGGCATCTCAGTTCAGGGTCCAAAAGAGTCTCTGGGGAGAAAATAACTCGTATCCATTGTCCTAAATACAAATCCTTTAAAAGATTTGCAAAACAGGCACCGCGCGCTTAATATTGGCTAGGATCCATCGATCGATCGATCAATAAACATTTATTAGGTGCCTACTAGGTGGCAGGCAACTGAGCCAAACGTTGGACAGACTGCGGACGGAAAGGATTTGCCTCCAAGGGTAGGAAGTTGCTGTTAATCTACAGGAGGAGATCGGTCCGCGACTTCAGATTTCTTCCCCCCTCCACCCGCGCCAAGCCCTCCAGATCCCTCGGTCTAGCTTCATCATCCCCAAACCCCAGGTTCGGACGCCCAAGCCCCTCCCTCTCCCCACCCCCACCCGGTCCCAGATTCCCAGTCCCCATCGCAGGCAGTTTGGAGGGGATGTGAGTCACTGCAGGGAAAATCCCGGCAGCAGAAAGAAAGTTTGGGTTTCGGAGAGCGTCTCAGTCGCGCTGCAGGCACCTTGAGCTGGGGCCAAGGTGAGCGGCACCTGGGGAAAGGTGCTTCCCCTCACCCCTCCGCCTTCCCGCCCCCTCTTTCCCCCCAGCCCAAGTCCACGTCCTTCTGGGCTCAGGAGGCAACAAGGACCGTTCGCGAAGGAGGTGGCCGAGCAGAGGAAGCCAGCCTGTGGCGTGGCCTCGCCCTCTCGGCAGGCACAGTGAGTTCAGGGACCCAGCCCCACCCCCCAACCCCCAACTAGCCACCCCACCTCACTCGAAAACTGTGTGGAATGCGTCCCAGAGGAACAGAAAGCCAAGATAAGAGAGGAGTCCGAGGCGAAACTTACCTGGTGCCCTGGGAGGGGTCCAGGGGGCCCCCGCGCTGCCAGGTGGAATCGGGGTACAGGGCGACTGCTGCTCCCTCCGTGGGGAGGGGAGGGAAGCGGGAGACGTGGGCGGGAGTCCCCCGGGGAGGGCGGGGCCCGAGCGGAGCAGTGCCTGCCTCCCTCCCTTCCTCCCTCCCTCTCCCGGCTCCTGCTCTGCGCCCGGGGCCGCGCGCTCTCATGGTCACCGTTATGGTCATGGTCATGGCCATGGCCACTGCCACTGCCCTGGCGCCCTCAGTCCCAAGGGAAGGCCTCTTGGGGGGACGGTGGGAGAAAGGGAAAATAACAGCAATTCGGCGGGTGGACCCTGCAAAAGCTCCTCAGGGCTCAGAGGAGTAAAGGGGGGGTGAGGGGGGCGGTGCTGAAGAAGTCGTTTGGAACTTCGGGCTCCTGTAGAAAATCCAGCGGTGGCGGGAGGAGTCAGGAAGAAGAATCCAGAGTGATCCGCTAATTGGACCATAGCCTTAGGGCAGACTTCAGAGCCTATGGAGTAATTTAAGGATGTGGAAACTGAGAACCGCTGAAATTAAAGCCCTTGTATTATGATCATAAGAACCTCCTCCTTATTTTACAGATATGAAAACCAGTCCCAGAGAAGTTACCAGACTTGGATCAGAATCTTTGGAACCTCGCCTTTATTTTACATGATAAAGAAACTGAGACCCAGAGAGAGAAATGGACTGTAATGATGATCCCAGCCCCTACTTTTACAGAAAAAGAAACAGGCCCAGAGCTTGAATTTAGTCATAAGGTTTCTAAACCCTTTACAGATATGGAAATAGGAGCCCAGAAATCATTCGACTTGAGTCAGGATCCTAGGAGCCTGTCCCCTCATTTTACAGGTGAGGAATCTGAGGTTCAGGGAGTTATTCACTCTCTCAAATTCACATGGTATGTATCAGTGACAGGATTTGAACCCAAGTTTTTCTAGCTCTCAAAACTATACTGTATCTACTATGCAACCCTGCCTCATCCTTTTGCCATATATTTTATATTTCTGCAAATACATATAATTTGCAGCCACCACTTGTCCATATTGTGTTCATTGAAGCAGAAACTAATGTGAAAATTGTATTTGTCAAGTAAGGTCTTTCCCCCAATCTGACTCTAGCCTGTTTTTTTCAAGCTAAATTTATGACTTCTTCTTCCATTATTGCTCTACTCTAGTCAGATTGGACTACTAAAGCCTTCAAAATATATCTTAATTCCTTTAGGAAGTCTGTGACTACTTAGTTCTTAGTAGCAGACTGGGCTTGTAGTCAGAAAGACCCGAGTTTGAATTTGGTTTGATACTGGATCAGAAAGGGCATAAACATTTATAAAGCTGTGCTAAATGCCTTGCAAATATTATCTTATTGATCCTTGAAATAACCTTATGAGGTAGTTACTTTTATTATTCCCATTTTATAGTTGAGGAAACAGGCAACCAGATTGACTGACTTGCCCACAGTTAAATAGCTACTGTTTCAGGAATAACCTGGCCCAGCTCTCTATCATCTGTACTCCCTATTAGACTGAGAAAATAATTTAACTTCTTTCTTTCCCAGTATCCTGATCTATAAAATGGGTCTAATAATAATTACTAGCCTCAGGTATAGTATTTCATGAGATTATCATTAGGAAAATGTTTTGTACATCTTTTATTTGTGTGGTTCGTAAGTCTCATCCCATGTCCTGAACTCTTTTCTGGGCCTTGAGTCTGAACTTCTAGTTCTGAAGCCTCGCCCTGAGGCAGAGCTATAATTGGAGATCTGACAAGACTAGTCAAATCAGTGTAAATCTCTTTCTCTTTTCATAACTGAAAAGTAACTCATAACATAGAGCCTGATAATAGCAAAAGGGCAGTGTACTCCCTAGTATGTCCAGATGTGATGTTTGTCTGTTGGGATCAGAGAAAAAAAAGAAGATATCAAACAAGTCCATCCCTCAGTGCAGACATTATGATTTTATTACATGTCTCCCCCAGAACTTCCTTCTTTATATTCCCCCCACAACAACTCTATTATATGCCACCTAGTGACTTCTTTAGGAAGTACATGATATGAAATTAATAAGATTGGGCTAGGCTGAAAATTCAGTATTTTTATTTCCCATTTTGAGAGGGTGGAATGGGCCTGGGGTGGGAGTTGGAGATTGACTTTGGAATGACTAGGTTGATAAAAGCCTCATAGCTGAATAGGAGAACCCTGGAAATTACAGCTGCCCTGTTTTGTTTAGATTTGGTCAAATGATAGCATGCCACTGAACACATTTATTCAAAAGAAATCTCAAATGTTTTCTTAATTAAATTCTCTTCACCTAACACATGGAGGGAAAAAAAATCTTAAGAGTTTCTAATTCCTAATTCTTAAACAAGGGAAGACTAACCTGCTCTCTGCCTCTGTGGTACAGTGGAAAAGGTACCATAAAAATAAAATTTTGAGTCATGTCCTCTCTCTCATCTTGTGTCTCATCTGTAAAAGGAAGCATTTGGCCTCATTCCATCCTGGAATTCCCAGCTCCAGCTCCTTCCTGCTAGATACATCTTAATAACTAATCTTATCTTCTTCACAACAGGTCCCAAACACAGTCTAGACTCTTTGATGACTCTAACCTTTTTCTCTTTTAAAGAAGTGTCATTTTACTGAAAGATAGGAAGAAGCATTTAAAACTTCAAATCCAAGATATCAGATCAACCCCAAAATGTTCATTTTTACTTAGTCCCAGTGATGCGCTTATTCCAGCTTTGATGTTCATCTCTTAACTATAAACAAGTTGCTAGAGTTTCAAAATCAGATATAAAGTTGAGAAAATCTAGATGCAAACATCCAGATAAAGAAGTAGCAATTTTTATGTTGGCTGTTAGAACTCTAAAGGCTGTAAATCTGTACAAATTGTAAACTCAGTCTCTCAAACCAGCAAATAGGATTTCTTCATTTGGATTAAGGCACTTCATTTGTCTACCAGGTCCAAGTAGAAGAAGAAAGAGCATCCATATTTGATGAATATGACTTTTTGTTGATAAGGAAAACAAATGATTCTGTTATGTCTCAAAAGTTTATTCTGTTTTAAAAGTGTTGTTGCATTGCTTTAAACGTAATCTGTGATGGAATTAGAATTCACAGGATTATAGTGGTGAGGGGGGGGGGTTTAAACCACATCACAGAAAAGTAAATCTTTAAAGAATCGAAAACCTAATATTACATAGATTTCCATTTCTAAATACAGTATATACAAGAAGTTTAAACATACCATTTCCATGTACTTTCAGCTATAAAAAATAGGGTAATTAACCGTATACTAATTATAAATATTTAAACAATTTAAGTAGCATTTCATATGAAAAGCATAACTGTGCAATGAAAGAAGAGGAACATTCTGAGGGATTATTTTTAGTTAGTGTCTAAAGTTATGTAAGATAAAATTCAGAAAGTTCAGTGTGTAAAGTCAAACCCTGATTTAACAAAATAATAAGACAATATGTTGAGTCTTAACTGATAGGAAAAAACAACAGTGAATTACATATGGCATTGTTTTCTAATAATGTTTTATATCACATATATGATTCTCCATATACACATGGTAGTTTTTATTGTTGTAGTTTCACTTTCTTGCCACCCCTTTTTCCCAATTTCAAATATAACCATCGTTTTTCACATATAGGAAAAAAATTCTAGTTAGGTGATGCTAAGGGTGTCTGAAGAATTTTTTTTTTAAATAAGCTTTGATATTTCAGTGCCAAATAGGAAAATTTATAGCATCCCCAAGGTAGGGCTGATAAAACATCATAAGTTTTTATTATATAAAAAGGAGAGAAAAATTCATACCTTTTTTTTCCCTAAAGAAATAGTCCTAAACTACTCAGGTACAGCAGGAGACCTCTTACCTCCACTCAGTCCATATTGTTATTTGCAAAATCAATTAAAAATTAATATGACTAGCAGACTTCTAAAGTAAGGTTAGGTGACACCAATTTTTCCAGTAGTATCTAAGACTTACTAAGCAAGATGGACCAATAAGTAGCGTGGTCTAATGGGAAAAGCCTTGGGACTTGAAGTTGGAAAAAATCTAGATTTGAGTTCATGCTCCCTCCTAGCTGTATGACTGTGTGCAATTCACTGGAATTTGGTGAGCCTCAGTTACCTTACCTGAAAAATGTGGAATAATGATAGTTATATGCTGCCTATTTCATAGTGCATTAAAGAGTGCACTTTAAGGCGCTATTAAAAACAAACAACAAATGAGATCTGCTATTTATGATCAGTACTCAAGAGGGAAGAGAGAGCAAAAACAGGTATTGGGGATAGCCACAGCATTACTACCTGCTGCAGAATTGCAGTTTGGGGTAGTGGGTGGTGTTCTTATTTTAAGTAGCTTGTCATGATTCCTAGCACTTAGCACAGTACCTAGCATATAACAGGTGCTTAATAAATGTTGATTGACTGATTAATGTTCTGACTCTACAATCCTAGGGATAGATATACAGGGCTCTCAATGTTATATAAAAAGTTAAACATATGCCAAGCTGCAGGATTTTATAAGATAGAGGAAATCTTTGTGGTGAATGCTGTGCAAAAGTCTTTTTTTTCCCCCAAAAAAGAAAGTGCTTGGAGATATATACATATATATATATATATATATCCACATATATGTTGTATGTAGTATGTTCTTGGAGTTTCTGAATTAGAGATATTCCAGGGACTTTTTATCAACTTTGAACTAAGTAATGTATGTATACCATACTATGAGTAAAGATGACTGCCTGCCAAAATAATCACCATTCAACATGTTTTCTAATAATATGAATATCTTTTTATGAAGGAACTTGACACATGATTATCATCTTCAAATTGAAGTAGAGTTTCCATTTATTCATGCCATTCACATGTGTGTTTTCTACCTAACATATTTCCTGCTACTGAATGGCAATATCCAGTTACTCTTAATATTAAGACTAGAATGAATCATAGACTTAAGGAGGGCTGGTCTTTGGCAAGACCCATCATTATAAATTATACAGTTTCTCCTCCCTAGGTTTAGGGAAGACTTTTCCCCCCAAGTTCTTAACAGACAAAAGAAATTCGGCCAAGTGCTTTTCAAGCGCAGGTCAGACACCATTGTTTTTGGAAACTTTTTTTTAACAATGTCCTGAGCTTCTTCACTGTCCCCAGTGACCAGGTCTAAAGGGGCAAAACTAATAATAACCGATGACTTGACTACCATAAAGTATGACAAAATTCACAGATGGCTAATGGAGCCCTCCAGAGTTTGGATGAGTGAAGGTGGATGTGAATGAGAAAAAACTTCTTTTCAAAATCTGAGAAATATAAAAGTCCTAGAAGAAATAAAGTAGTAGTAGTAGTAGTTGTTGTTTTTTTAAAGAAGTGCTGTGTTCTACAAAATTTCTCTGCCACATTCAGAACGTCAGATGCTTAAAGAATATCTCCCATTCAATGGTTCTTCTCATTGAGTTTAATAGTAACTGTTTTCACTTCTGTGTATTCCGCCAAAGCATATTCACCTCTGTAATGAGAAAAACAATTTCAAAATCATATTCTCCAGATTCCTTATGTAATGTGTGTGTTTTAAATTGCTTTGCCCATATAACTGCCAAGTCACTTTGAATTCAGGCCACTTGACTGATTAACCACAGGAGGAGATCATTAGGAAGTAGATTATGAAATTGGACAACATGTTAATGAAGGTGAGGACATCTGGAGAGTTTGTTTAACCTATATTTTAATTGGGATGATGGCTTCAAAATATTCAGAGTTCACTGGCAAGAAGAGAGCACATCCACCCAGCATAAATGACCCTAGAGAGACCTAACTGGACCTGATAAGTTGGCATTACTCAAATCCTTCTTAAAGTGCAGTTTGGAGTCCTTTAGAGGGGATAGGAAAAGAATGTGTGGAGGCTGGAGTTTCTGAAGGCAAGAGAGATAGAGTCACTAAAAAGAATTGGGGCATTTAGTAATCAGAGTGGGGTTTCTGGATGCAGGAGAGATAGCTGTAGCCAGAAGTCATAAAAAGAATTGGGGTATTTAGTGGTCAGAGAAATCTTCCCTTCCTACAAAAACAAACAAACAAAAACCCCTCTGTTTTATTTAAAGCAATGACATCTTTTTTTTGTTAAACTTTTAATTTTTATTTTTAGTTCCAAATTCTTTCCCTGCCTCTGCCCTTCCTCTCACACATTCAGAAGGCAAAAATATGCAATATCCATTATATACATATGTATATACATATATATGAAGTCATGAAAAACATTTTCATATTAGCCATGTTGCAAAAAAAGCAAGAAGAATAAAGTGAAAAAAAAAGATTAAAGCAATGGCATTTAATTTTTTTTAAAGCCGTATTTCATTCAGAGAGATAGATGGGCATAATGGATAAAAGACTACTCTTAGAATCAGGAACATCTATATGTGAACCTGGATGGACACATCTCTTCATTTCTCAGTGCCTCAAGCAACTTTGAGCTTCAGGGAAATTTTTAAGGTGCTGTACCTTAAAACAAGTAAATGTCTTCTCTCTACCCACCCCCCAAACAAAAAACAAGGGAAAGGGGTCAAAGCCTCTGAAAACCTCTGTACCTGCTATATACAAAGCCCTGTGCTAGATGCCAGGGTAGAGGCAAAAATGAACAAAACAAAGGCTCTGCCCTCAATGAGCTTACAATTTTATAGGGCAAATAATCTGTAAACATATAGAAAAATACTGAAAAAAATAGAATCTCCAGTCAGTTAGTGAATAAAGTTAGTAGGGTTTTTTCTAACTAAATATGGTTTTAACTGGTGGCAGAGGTATCAAATACTCCACATCTACAAGAATAAAATGTAATTGGGAAATATTTAACAAGATAAATAAAAATAGAATGAAACATAGATAATGTCAATAAATGGTTTTCTAAGGCAATATGTGTCCACAATGATCCTGAAATTGGCCCCATTTCTATTTGAAACCTGTAGTCTAGAGAAATCTAGGGACAGCTAGGTGGTATAATAGATAAGTCAAGAAGACTGGAATTAAAATCTGGCCTCAGACCCTTATTAGCTGTGTGACCTTGGGCAAGTCACTTAACCCTGTTTGCCTTTTGTTTCCTCATGTGTCAAATAAACTAGAGAAGGAAATGGCAAACCACACCAGAATCTTTGCCAAGAAGACCTCAAATGGAGTCATGAAGAGACAAGCATGATTAAAATGACTGGGTTGAGGCAACAAGAGAAATGCTAGTGAAGAAATTCCCTCTTAAAACTGTAGGCCAGTAGCTGCTCTGCAATCTATATAGTCTTAGAGAATATTGGACCATTAAAGTGAAATATCTCTTTTTCTTAAAGAGAGAAATGCTTCATTTTATTGGTCCATTTTCACAAAACCTGTATACATTAATTCTGGAAGAATCCACTGGCATTTGTATTTCATTCCACAAATGATCCTCAGGTGTCTTTGTCTTCAATAACAGCTTTGTACAGATGATCTATGAATGGACACAGTCTTTGCCTCTTCTGCTGGATCCCTCTTGCCCTGGCCTGTCTACCATGGGAGCCAGTCCTGCCTCTGGGGTTTGCAGCTTGCTCATTGAAGTGAGAGCAGGCATTGGGGCAGAGGGAGAGACCCAGAGATCTGACTCTATGTCTCCATCTAAAAACCATCTTCCAGGTGGCCTAGCAGTACCAGATCTTAAACTGTACTATAAAGCAGTAGTCATCAAAACAATATGGTACTGGTGAAGAGACAGAAGGGAAGATGAGTGGAATAGACTTGGGGTAAGTGACCTCAGCAAGACAGTCTATGATAAACCCAAAGAACCCAGCTTTTGGGACAAAACCCCACTATTTGACAAAAACTGCTGGGAAAACTGGAAAACAATTTGGGAGAGATTCGGTCTAGATCAACATCTCACACCCTATACCAAGATAAATTCAGAAGGGGTTAATGACTTGAATATAAAGGAAGAAACTATAAGTAAATGAGGTGAGCACAGAATAGTATACTTGTCAGATCTCTTGGGAAGAAAAGATTTTAAAACCAAGCAAGAGTTAGAAAAAAATTACAAAATGTAAAATAAATAATTTTGATCACATTAAACTAAAAAGTTTTCGTACAAACAAAACCAATGCTGCCAAAATTAGAAAGGAAGCAACAAATTGGGAAAAAATCTTTATAACAAAAAACTTGGACAAAGGTCTAATTACTCAAATTTATAAGGAGCTAAATCAATTGTACAAAAAAATCAAGCTACTCCCCAATTGATAAATGGGCAAGGATCATGAATAGGCAATTATCAGATAAAGAAATCTAAACTATCAACAAACACATGAAAAAGTGTTCTAAATCTCTTATAATTAGAGAAATGCAAATCAAAACAACCCTGAGGTACCACCTCACACCTAGCAGATTAGCTAACTGGACAGCAAAGGAAAGTGGTGAATGTTGGAAGGGACATGGCAAAATTGGGACATTGATGTTGTGAATTGATCCAACCATTCTGGAGGGCAATTTTGAACTATGCCCAAAGGGCTTTAAAAGACTATCTGCCTTTTGATCCAGCCATAGCAGTGCTTGGTTTATACCCCAAAAAGATAATAGATAAGCAGTCTTGTACAAAAATATTTATAGTTGCACTCTTTATGGTAGCAAAAAATTGGAAAATGAGGGAATATCCTTAAATTGGGGAGTAGCTGAACAAATTGTGGTATCTGCTGGTGATGGAATACTATTATGCTCAAAGGAATAATAAAATGGAGGAATTCCATGTGAACTGGAATGACCTCCAGGAATTGATGCAGAGTGAAAGGAGCAGAACCAGAACATTGTACATAGAGACTGATACACTGTGATAAAACCAAACGTAATGGACTTCTGTACTGGCAGCAATGCAATGATCTAGAGCAGGGGTCGGCAACGTATGGCTCTCGAGCCATATCTGGCTCTTTTGAGGGCCAGATATGGCTCTTTCTGCAGGAGCCATAAAGTCAATTTTTTTTTTCAGGCGCTGTTACAGGAGTGCACACTGTGAGCACTGTACGGCTCTCACGAAATTACATTTTAAAAAATGTGGCGTTTATGGCTTTCATGGCCAAAAAGGTTGCCGACCCCTGATCTAGAGCAAGGCTAAGGGACATATGAGAAAGAAAACTAGCCACATTCAGAGGAAGAACTGTGGGAGTAGAAACACAGAAAAAAAACAACTGCTTCATCACATGGCCTAATGGGGATATTATTGGGTATGTAGACACTAAATGATAACTCTAGTCCAACTATCAATAATATGGAATTAGGTCTTAATCAATGATACATGTAAAACCCAGTGGAATTGTGCATCGGCTAAGAGGGGTCAGGGGAATTGGGGGAGAGGAAAAGAACATGAAACATGTCACTATTGGAAAATATTCAAAATTAAAATTAAAATTAAAATTAAAATTAAATAAAACAAAAACCATCTTCCATAAGTCCTCAGAGCCCCTTCTACAGTATCCAGAGCCCAGCAGCCAGGAGGAGCAAGGACAGCAGCAATACTTTGAAAAATGCTAGCATTCCAGGGTCATACGCTCTACATTCTTCCCAGGAACAGTCAATAGTAGTAGCCTTACCTGACCCCAGTCCTGAGGATCCACACAGTGAATTCCTGCCCTTCCTGGCCTGACAATGAAGAAGGTGAGCAACAGTCCAAACACTTCCTGATTTGAAACAGACATCATGGGGAATACAGAGATCTGTTGTTGGTGGCTGCCAAGGGAGGAACAAGTCATAGTTTCTGACCTGTCTTCAGTGCAGGGGGGGAGGTCTGGTTTAAGGAGACCAGCTAGAACTGTCTTCTTTCCACATTTTCAGTCTTCACTCCAGCATTGAAAGGAAAAGGGATGATGAACAATCTATGAAGCAGCAGCTTTGACTAGCCATCATGGGGATGGGGGCCAGAGTTAGTTTCTGACAGGTGGGCTGAAACCATGTTCTCCTACGATCTTTTGAGAGCCTTAACGTGGACGATTCGTTCTGAGTTTCTGTTGGAGATTGTAGAGGGGCAGCCCCTCTGGCCCCAGATTATGACTTCTTTGCCCTTCCCTTTAATGCTACACCAGAGGATCTGGGTCCTGGCATGCTCCTTCCCTGAAATCAGACTGCCATTGTTATTCCAAAATGCTTCTTCTGGTTCAATTTCATAAAATAATCATTAAATTATTGAATCTGCTGGAATTTATGATTGCAGAGATGGATCCTATTTTCCAAATGAACTGGAACTCCAAAGGTTTTCTCAGCTACCAGACAGCCCTGAGGAGCCCCACTTCTATCATGGGAGGCGTATTCAGGTCCCAAGGAGGGAGGGAGGAAAGTAGAGGGAAGAACAATGTCTTGCCTTGCCTTTCATTTCCTGACCATCCTTCTGAAGCTCTTGGGGCTCAAGCCACAGTGTCCAGAGCTCAGTGATAACCAGCAACAAATTCAAATACACATGGTTTCAAACCCTGCCTCAGAAGCTAATTAACTTTATGATTGTGGGCAAAGTTCAATGTTCTTATCTGTAAAATGGGGGGAAAAACAGCACTTGCCTCCCAGGGGTTTTATGAGGACTAAATGAGCATATGTATAATATGTAAAAGAACTTTACAAACCTTAAAGCATTATATAAATATTAGCTTTTTTTGTTGTTCCTTAAGGTCAAGGGTCATGTTCTCTTCCCCCTGCCCAGGCTGGACTCAGTAGGGGGAAACCTTACTTGGGACCTGCCCTACCTTGAGCTTCCATTTGGGCAGCTTCTCTTTATCTTGACTCAGAACTAAATGGGGAGTGAGACCAATCTAGAATCCCATGTCTTTAAAGAAAATAAAGTGGAGATGACAGCCAGGGTCCCAGACTCCAGGTTGGTAGCAGCCTCCTCCCCTCCATTGTTCTTTAAGGGACTTTGCAAAATCCATTTATTCTGAACTTCAAAGTAGAGACTGTGAAAAAGGGGCAGTCCCTCCAACTTCAGATTGTGCTCTCCTACTGCTCCTCATGCTTCCAATTGCTTCTCCAAAGAATCTCGGTTGTAGGATCATCCACAACTCCCTCCATCCTATTTTTGAGAATTATTGCTGCTACTAATTAGTCAGGAATGCCTTACTTTGGAGATGTCAAATAAATGCTCAGTGAACAAATTAGGTGATTTATCCAGGGTCCCATGGCCAAGATGTATTAGAAGCAGACCTTGAAGCCAGTTTCTCCTGACACCGAGCCCCACCCTATTCTCTACACCATGTTGTCTGTCAAAGTGGCATTTATTTTGGGCTACTATACTGATGCATCAATTGAGTTTGCACAACACTCAAACCTGTAATCCTTTTTCAAACAAACAGTTGTTTAACCATACCTCTTTTATCTAGTATTTATAAAGTAATGTAAACTTAATTATTTATTTAATGTTCAAGATTATAAGTAAATATAAGTAAATGTAAAATATATGCAAGATAAATTCAGAGTAATTTTTTTTTTGGGGGGGGGGAGGACCACTAACATCTGAGGGGAACAGGAAGGTCTCTTGTAGAAGGTGGCAACTGAGCCATCTTAAAGGAACTAGGGATAATTATAAAACCATTAATTCACCCCTACATTTTGCAATTGAGAAAACTGAAGTCCAAAGTCCAAATGAACTATCCATTGGTAGACATGTAGTAAGTGGCAGGGACAGTATTTGAACCCATTTCCTCTGACTGCAAATCCCATTCTCCCTTCTTCTACTATACTGTCAGTCACTGAGTAAACATTTAAGTGCCTACTATGTGCCAGTCATTGTATTAACGAAGCACTGGGGATTCGTTGATAGTTGAGTTTTTGTTTCTTTTAATCCTTATAGGCTTATACCCTTAAGACTATATCAGGATTTATCTGTAAAAGCTAACATATTATATATATACATATAAAAATATAGTTGCTTAAACATTTTTTGGAATAAAAAGAATGGATTAGCATATAAAGTGATTTGTCTACTCTTCTAGTTATCCTCAGATAAATTAAGTCTAAATATTGTGCCTATGCTACCTAAAGAAGGCACTAACGATCACCTACTAGCAACTACCTGAGGTGCAGGTATAATTCCTGGGAAGAACTGAAAAGCCTTTAACCTATAGTCCCAACTGGTTGAAGTGGACTATTATTTAATTTTTAAATTTAATATAAAATATAATAAATAATATTATTTAATTTAATATAAAATATAAATATTATTTAATAAATATATTCTAACTGTATATAAGGAATTAGTACTATTTGGCCTAATTCTTCTGTCAATGGAGAACCATACTGGAGCCCTTTATTCTTGTCAGTCATGCTTCCTTCTAAATGATCTCTGGACTGAAAGTTTCTCCCTACTCTAGTTTCTCCACTCAGCTGGCCAAGGTATCTTCCTAAAGAGCACTTCTGCCCATGTTACCAGGGAGTATGCTGGAGTCAGTTCCTATCAGCTGGAGAGTTGATTGTTAAATTTCAGTGTGAACATTTAAACCTCATGAATTTGCGGCAAATACTACAAATCAAGGCTTGATTAATTGTTTTGTTGATTTCTAGGTCTAAGAAAGTGATAGAGAAAATGTTGAAAATGCAAATTAAGTGTACATGTGTCATGAGTACTCTTTTTTTTTTTTTTTTTTTAAACCCTTACCTTCTGTCTTGGAGCCAATACTCTGTATTGGCTCCAAGGCAGAAGAGTGGTAAGGGTAGGCAATGGGGGTCAAGTGACTTGCCCAGGGTCACACAGCTGGGAAGTGTCTGAGGCCAGATTTGAACCTAGGACCTCCCGTCGCTAGGCCCAGCTTTCAATCCACTGAACTACCCAACTGCCCCCACTTTCTTTTTTTGAGAATCAATTGATAATGTTTACTAGCGTGTTCCTTCTGTCACCCCAATAAATAAACTCTAGAGCTTCCTATTGACTCCAAGATCAAATAGAAAGACTTCTCTTTGGCTTTTACATATCTGTCCAGTTTTTAAAAAACATTTTTTCAAATTAATTTTAATTAATTAAAAATTATTAACCTGGTTATACTAGCCTCTTCACCGTTCCTCAAGCACAACATTCCACTTTCCAACTCTGAACTTTGTAGTGGTTGCCTGGAATGCTCCCCCTCCTAACCACTGCTTAATATCCCTGGCTTTCCTCAAGACTCAGTTCAAATCCCAACTTCAAAAGGAGGCTCCCCCTGGTTCCCTACTCATCAACTGATAATGCTTTCCTTCAAAGACTGCCTTCCATCGCACATGTGTGCATGTTTATTCTATGTGTGTGTCTATATAAATGTATATATGTATTTACTTATTTAAATGCTGTCAACCTTGAAGACAGGGACCACATTCCCCACCCACCCCCTTTTTTTGTATTCCCAGAATTTAGCACAATTTCTGGCAAATAGTGAATCCTTAAAAAATACATATTGATCAACTGGCTGTTGTTTCTGGCTATGCTACCATGAACTGTCACAGAACCTTCTTCCTTTTCAGTGTCTCATAAGCAGGGATTTTATGTATTATCAAAATTGCTTCATTAAATAGCCTTCTAGCAGCGACACATCACACTCCTATTTTTACTTGGGCATTCATTCAATAACATTAGTTTTGAATCTTAACTTTGGCATGGTTATAAAAGTGATTTATAAAAGGGCTACGTTATTTTGTTTTTTTAGTGTTTTAGTATTAATGGTGTCTTTTTTTAACCACTGAGATTTTGAAAGCCTGACTTCAGAATTCCCAGGTTGATCAAAATGCTCAGCTCCCACTCCATATCCCCTTATGACCCACCCTTAAGCTCCATACTAACTGCAAGAGCTGAGATAATAAATTCTTCTTACAACCAATGGAAACTGGATTCTTGTCTTGGCTCTTTCTCAAATCATTGGCCCAAATGATTTCCCTACATGAGAGCACTTCATATGACTCATTTTTACCACCTCCTTCAGAATTACAGATAAAAAATGATCTTTCCTATTGCATATATAAAGTGGGGGAGGCAAAATGGTATAAAGGAAAGAGCTTGGCTTTAAGTGAGAAGAATCAAGATCACAGTTAAACTTTGGTACTTATTATTTATATATATTTATATCTCTAAGCCTCCATTTTCCCATCTGCAAAGTAGGGATAACAATAGTCATAGTATCTACATTGCTGGACTTTTGTGAGGGTCCAAGGATAATTTAAAGGGTTCCTCAATTCTAAAGCATATTCAAAATTAAATTAAGCTAAACTGAACTTACTTATCAGGCAAGATAGAGTGGGGAAAGCTTTAACAAGACTGGAAAAGATACAAAGTTAAGTCAGATAACAACAGGGAGTAAATTTAATGACCTAAACCTAGACTGTTAGAATGTTTCATTGGGAAGAAAACTGGAGAAAAGACAAAAAGCACTGCTGTCCAGAGCAGATAATTCAATGGCTCATGAATATATAATGAAAAGATCTGGGCTTGGAGGCAGGTTCAAATTTTACCTTGTAGACTTATTACCTGCATGACCTTAGGAAATTCACTTAGCTACTCGAGGTTACAGTTTCCTCACCTTTAAAATAAGAGGGATAACTAGATGGCCACTAAGGTTCCTTTCAGCTTTAAATCTAGGATACTGTGATTTTAAGTACTAACTTAATCATAGTTATTGAAAACAACCTTGGACACAAAGCAAGAGCTGACAGCAACATAATTAAGTTTTATATCCTGAGAGGAGAGAGGAAACCCAAGGAATCAATATTGGAAAATGTAATTATAACAAAATAACGACATTAAATAACACCTAAATCATAGTCTTATAAAAGTAATCTACAGGAAAAATGTGGATTGAAGGTCCCTCAAAAATGAAAATTAGGGGGCAGCTGGGTAGCTCAGTGGAGTGAGAGTCAGGCCTAGAGACAGGAGGTTCTAGGTTCAAACCCGGCCTCAGTCACTTCCCAGCCGTGTGACCCTGGGCAAGTCACTTGACCCCCATTGCCCACCCTTACCACTCTTCCACCTATGAGACAATACACCGAAGTACAAGGGTTAAAAAAAAAAAAAAGAAAATTAAATGCAAAGAAAAGGGAAATCCCCAAACTGTAACAGATAAAAAAGAAGTCAAAAAGGTTTGAGTTTCACTTTATAAAGGACTCCGAAAACCAAAGCAAACCAAAATTGTGTGTGTGTGTGTGTGTGTGTGTGTGTGTGTGTGTGTGTGTGTGTGTACATAAATGTGGGCAGCTAGGTGGCACAATGGAAAAAGGACTAGGCTTGGAATCAGGACGACTCATTATCCTGAGTTTAAATGCAGCCTCAGAAACTCACTAGCCATATGACCCTGGACAAGTCCTTTAACTCAGTTTACCTTGGTTCTTCACCTGTAAAATGAGTTGAGGAAGGACATGGCAAACTACTCCAGTGTCTGTGCCCAAAACCCCCCCACAAAATGGAGTCACAAAGAGTTGGACACAACTGGAACAACTCAACAAAATACATATATAATATGAATATAACATATATACTCACAATACATAATACACAAACCTGTATACTATGAACCAATTATTCTCTTTATAGAGCCAATGGCCCCCTTGATGACAGTGAAGCAAAGGCTATGTTTAGGATTCAAAAGGGTGAACTCAATGTACTGATTTGATATGGTAATAGTTTTAACTACTCCAATGAGTCTGGTGAGCAGGATCTACCAACACTGACTGTGCTTCTCGCTTCTCTTGACTCCTCTCCACCCTTCTAGGCAGCAGCTTGTCTTTGAGGACAGAATACAGCAAGCAGTACAAGGATGCCTTTTCTACTCCCGCATACGCTCAAGTTTTCATCCATGGAAGAGACATAAAATCAGTGACTAGAAGCTGCAAATATCACTTGTAATCTAGCATTATGGTCCTCTGTGACAGAAGATTTTCTGGATTTGAGGATGAGGTCCCTGATAGATGTAGAAATTTGCTAAAGTTCCTTTTGAATGACATTATTAGCATCTTTATGCTCTCTGCCCGCTTGGCTAATCAACCAGTCACCTCCTTGGCCAGTTTTCTTACTCTGATTAGCCAGCTGCTTCACAACTAGGTCTTGACCTAGAAGACCAGACCAGAAGAGAATGTTGATCCTCTGGCATTTTATTGCCTAGAAAAGCAATGATTCGTGGCACACATTGCCCAGGGGGCACGAAGCATATGATGAGCTGAGAACTGAAACAACCGAAACTGGAGAGGTTTCGATTAAGAAACATATAGGAAAAATGCTTCCTCTTAAACTGTCCTCCAATGAGGTATGTTCAAATACTCAGAAAATTCAAGTCAAATTTACAAAATAAGACACCAAGACCAGAGGGCATATACTTGAGGGTTCTGCAGGTACTCCAGGATGAAATTTGAGAGTTATTCCTCACAAATGAATCATTTAAGAGATTATACACCAGAGTCCTCCCAGGGTGCTGAGTATTTCAAGTGGGGTTAGGAAGTAGGAAATAGAATTGTCAAAGGCTCAGACATAGAAATGAGCATGATGGTCTGAGGAACAATGAACTTATTAGTCGAATGTCAATAATGGTTTAAACTGATAGTGATGAGAGAAAAGATTGGATAATTAAAGTGGAGCCCAAACATGTTATTATATTCTTGAAAATGTGGTTCATTTTGTTGTTGTACACTTGAGGGCTTGATGAGAAAGGAGTGACAGTATGTTGTTCTACAAAGGGCACTAGGCAGAGCTGAATTAAAGTCGAACTAGAAAGAACTGGATTGAAGCCTTGTTTTGCTATTTATTAGCTGTGAAACATCGGGCCTCTCTGGGTATCAGCTTCCCTGTCACAAAATGCAATACTAATACCTGAGCTGTCTAACTCACAGTGTAGGTGGGCAACCTCAGATAATATACGTTAAACTACTTTGGAAACTATGCAATACAATAAAAATGTATAAGCGATTATTATTAAAATTATTATTATTAATAACAAAACTTACAGTTCTCTGCCATTTCCTGACATTTTAAAGCCACCAAATGGAGCTTGTGCATAGATGGCATTGTAGCAGTTGATCCTGTAGGGAGAATTTGTAAAATACAATTACATGGAGGATAGACATTGGTATTCAATCAAGTTCATCGATAGTTTCCTTACTTTTGATCTCATCTCTCCCCTCCTCATCCCTTTCTGAGGGACTAAATATTTCAAAACATATGGCTTCCAGTTGGGAAAGGTTCTAAGAAATGATGGAGGGGATATGAAGGAAGAAAGGAGGAAAATTGGGAGAAAAGAGTAAAGTTGGAATTTATCTTAGTTCTATTTATAACATCTGAAGATGTTTCATTATTTGCCATTCCATATATCATAACTAGATATCTATGCTGTTTACCATAGGTGATGTTTTATTGTTACTTGTCATTAATAAGGATGATAAACCTCATTCACTTCAATTAGTCAAAACATATGGCTGATCTAATTAATCCAGGAACAGCTGAATTAACAAATGATAATATCACTTCACATGTGTGGGGACAGATATTGGGGGCAGAAACTCAGAATTAAAAGTTTATGAACAAAGGAAAAATGAGGAGGAGCAGAAAGTGAATTAGGGAAGAGAAAAGACAAATGGAATGCAGAGGAATAAAAAGTAGGAGGAAAGAGAGAGTGAAGACAATTGTTGAACAGAGAAAAAAACAAACATTTTTAATCATCGCACTCCCATTAACTAGACAGGATTTTTAAAAAATGTGACACCTAGTGTTCATGACTGAATTGCAACCTATTCTGAGGTTGCTCAGCTTTATTTTTTAATTTTTATGTATTTATTTTTTACTTTTGAAAATATCTAAAAGTTAGGAAAGAGGGAGGCTCTTGAGGCATTCAAAAGTCTGGGAGAAACAATAAACACCGTATACTTACCAGACCGTTCCAGATTCTAATGCAGAAGCCAGTTTCAATGCTTTATCAAGATTTTTAGTGAATACTGCTGCAGTGAGTCCATACTCAATACTGTTTGCTCTTTTTATGACTTCTTCTATATTTTTGAACTTCATTATTGGTTGGACAGGTCCAAAGATCTACAATGAAGTAGTGACGATGGCAGTAAGGGACAAGTGTAGACTGAAATCCCATGACTTCAGAAAGAATTTCCTCATTTTATATGTTTTTGTCCAAACATGCAAAAGGATCACTGGTAACCTGGAATGTGGGTGAGCTGGAAAGACCACTGAATCTGGAAACTATGGATCTGTGTTCAAATCCTGATTCTGCCTCTTTTACTGCCTTTCCTTTGTGGTTTCAGGTAATCTTTAGACTTATAAAGCAAAAAGCCTCAAGGGCTTTTCTTTTCTTTTCTTTTCTTTTTTTAAGTAATTTGACTTTCTGGAAATCTGAGAAGCATCAAATTAAAATTGTTTTGAATGATAAGGTTAAAGTTGTTCTAGGAGAATCCCTTTCCCTAACTCCTCAGAGCAGTAAGCATGGAAAGCTTGCAGAGAGCAACTTAACAATCACATACAAACACTGGAATGATGGAATCTTTTATGTAATACTGTTAAAACACCAGCAGAGATACAGTTCTATGATTATGCCCTGCAACCCAGAGTGCCACATTTACCACAAATGGAGGAACTTCAAAACAACAAAGGGACTTCCCTTTCTGGTAAGCATTGGAAGGGAAATGGCAAATTTTTACCAAAATTGAGTGTGAGCAAAGGGAAGAAAAAAAATCAGTGCTATAAATCTAAAGTTGAAAATGTAAAAGGTGGCTTTTGAAGGCAACTCATTACTGGACTCAGTGTCCAAATTTATTTTTAGATCTAACATTATGTCTAGGCTGAGGAAATAGTTTCCCAGGTTCCTTAGAAACTGCATGTCACAGGACAGCTAAAAAGCTGAGTTGTATGCCATCAGTGTACAGTAAGTAACCCATAAAAATCTCAAGACTAAAGTCTATAAAATTTTGCTGCCAGAAAGCCTTTGGCAGTAATTTACTCTTTTATGTCTCCCAATGGACACATTAAAAAAAAAGGCAAAACATCCTGGGGTCTAATCATATGGGGCCAGATTCTCATCCTACATGAACTCTATAGGAATTGTTACCGGGATACAAACCTGGCCCATGGTAACCAGATGCCATCTTGTTTGATATTAGAAACACAGTGTTAGATTTATGTCTTTGTGGGGTTCTCTTGCCTTTCCATCATTTCAAAATGGTGACCAGAAGAGAAAACTTCAATAAGAGTTTTACAAGGAATGCATTCATTAAATAAACATCCCTTATAGGAATTTGGTTGGAGAGAACTCAAAGTGGTAAGGGGCTATTCCAGGGATCTTGACTTGACAAAATCCTAAAGCAACCACTTTTGCTTTGCTGTCAGGATCATTTCCAACCTATAAGTAACAGGGAAGTTCCCAGGACCTAACTGTTTTCCAATTGTAGGGGCTTTTGTTGAACAAGTGTAACTTTCATTTTAAGAAATATGTTAATATGAACCTTCTGCATTGGCATTTATTTCAAAAATCCAATGAAATTTAAAATAAAAATTTCCCTGTGTAGAAAATCAAAGCACTACATACCATACTGATAAATGAATAAAAATAAGCAGAGGTGAAAGGTAAGCAAAGCAGTTTACAAATGAATCAATTAACCATTTAAAATAAAATTTTGGTGTGGGGGGGAAGGGCATATTTCTTTTATTTTGAATTTACTTTGATGAAGGAGAGAAGGGAGAAGAAGACTCTCGTATGGCCCCAGCCTTCCTCCTAGCTATACAGACCTGAATTTTTTTTAGAGGTACCGTATTAAAAAATAATGGACTAGAAAGATCAAAAGATTTAGGTCCTGGTCATGAGCAAGGGAAAAGTCATCTGATTTTCCACAAGAACTAATCTGTACAGGTTCTAAAATTACATGGAGAGTAGTTTTAACTCTAACTTAATGGCTTCTTTTAGAATCAATAAGTCAAAATATAGAATATGGGGGAGGGAGAGGTGGGAGAGAAATTAACCTCCTCATCTAATTCTTCTTCCTTCTATCCTAACCATAAGTAGTGTCACTTCCATGTGGAGTTTAACTGCTGAAAAGTTTAAATGGCAGAGAAAGTGATTTATGCAGTGTTTGAAATTGTTGAATTAGTAACAGATTCATGTAGTCTACTTTCTCCTCTTTTTCTGGGATATTTAGAAGCATATCCCTTGGGAAACGCAAATCTGTCAGATGTCAATAAAACATGATGGCCCCAAACTGAGGTGGCAATGTGATATTGTGGGGAAAGGGCTGATTTGGAGAAAGAGGATTTAAGATTAAAAGCTAGCTTTGTTACGTACTAGCTATGTGAACTTAGGCAAGTCACTACCTCTCCAGGCCTCACCTATAAAAAAGGAAGTTTGGACTACATGGACATGAAGGTCCTTCTAGTGCTGTCTTGGTCTTTCTGAAGTACTTTACCTTCTCTTTTAGAACCAATACTAAATAACAGTTCTAAGACAGAAGAGCGGCAAGGGCTAGGAAACTGGGATTAAGTGATTTGTTTAGCTTCACACAGTCAGGAGGTGTTTGAGGTCAGATTTGAACCCAGGATGGCTTGTCCCCAGACTTGGCTTTCTATCCACTGAGCCACCTAGCTTCCCCTTGAAATATATATTTTTTAAGATGGCAGGAAGGAGAAGGCTACCAAATTTACTTCTTCTATAACTAAGACAAAGCAAAAAGTTATCCCTGAGATCCTTTGGACTCAAGGGACATGCTCCCAGAGTATGTTCAATTTGAAAGGCCCAAACCTCCAAGTCCAATGAGCCACCAGAACACTATTTCTGTTTCCCCATTAACATTTGTGGTAACACACCTCCTCTTTGGCAATCCGCATGTTGTCTGTAACTTCGGAGAACACTGTGGGCTTTATGAATAGCCCCCTGTCTTCCATGGCTGAGCCCCCATATTCCAGTTTAGCACCTTCTTTCTTCCCACTCTCTATCAGGTCCAGAATTTTGTCAAACTGCTTTTGGTCAATCTATAAAATACAGAAAAGAAAGAATTAGTATCGAATCCAGGCTTCTCTCAAGACTAACCTGGATCTAATGGTTTGGGTACTGTTTGGACCTTCAAAATAAGCCATTATCATGCCTCCAAACATTCCTACAAAGGCAGGGATGTTACATTTTTGCAAAGTAAGAAACTTTTTTTTTTTTTTTGCTCTTTATCTCATAAGTATTTATTAAGCATCTGCTAAGAGCACAGCAATGTGCAAGTCACGGGGGAGAGAAAATGAATGCAAAGAAATAGACCACCCTGAGTCCGCTCTTCAGGTCATTTTTGTTCATAGGATTTAGAGTTAGATGCAATCTTACATGTCCTCAAATCCCACCCCATAGTTTATACTCTAGTAATAAATTTGAGACCTTTCCTCAAGGTGGTCCAGGGTAACCATGCTGGAAATGGAATCAGAACTAATGACCCCCTCAGAAATGGATGCCCATTGCCAGGATGCCTAGCTTTCATATAGAACACGTCTGGGTCCTGTTTTCAAAATAAAGGCTTTGGTCTTTGGGGTTCATATTTCGCTTCCCACTTGACCAACCACCCTGATTATATCTTCGCCATTTGCCTGACTACTGGATTTCCCAACACCTTCCCTAAGTGACTTAACTTTGTTTTGGAACCACAAGGCTATGTTGTCTTGATTGATGAATCATCCAGCATAAAAATTGTGAATATGCATATGCCTATATAATATACATACATATATGTACAGAATAAATAATATTGATGACATCACATATATGTATGTTTTAACAGCCCCAAATTCAGACCACAGGTCAGTCTCTCATTTCACCTAGTAGAAAAAATATGATTACAATAGTTCTTTTTGCTCCTGGATCTCCACTTTCTACTTCTTTCTCTGGTAACAATAATCAAACAATACCACCAGTGCTTCTGCAAAAGCCACTTCAGTATCTTTGTCAAGAGAACTCCACGGACAGTATTAAAAATGCTTGTGACAGTCAATGGCCCTGTGGCTCCACGTAACATCCTGTCCCTGCGATTTCTCCAAATCCTTCCTTGCCACCACCAAATGCTGCTCCAAGAAAGTAAACCAGCTGCTGAAAGAGATTATTTGGCTTTGTATTTGTATCCCATCACTTAGCATAGGTCTTGGCATATAGCAAGCACTTAATAAATGCATTTTATTCATTCACAGTTCTTGTGCATGTGAACCAAATGGCATAGAGATGGGGGCAATCTTATAATCAGTCTGGTGAATTTGCAATGGAATTATCCAGCTTTTGGATGATCAATGATCAAAGACCTGTTTGAATTTTGTTGAAAATGGGCTATTTTCCTTTTCACTTTGGCTCTGGAGACATAGCTCTCGTATGTATTTGCTGGTCCCAGTACTTTATGATTTTAGACAGAGTAATGAATTTTACTTGAAATATGTTAAAGATGAAAAAATAAAAAGCAAACTCAGTTGGCCTCTCTGCATTCTTTTCTTTCTGCCACAGGAGAGCACATGATTCGATAATTGGGGGCATATGCCCCAAACCTCTGCTCTTCATAGATAGCCTCATTAAAAACAGATTTAGTATTAATCTCTAATTGAATAGGTTCTCTATTTGCATTCCAATCCCTGTCGCTGGGCAAAATAAGTATGATTCATGGTTTAACACAAGAGGTAGTCATGGTGTAGCAGAAAGGATATGGATCTTGAGTCAGAAGCCAAGGGGTTGTGTCCTTGTCCTCTCCATAATAGCTTATGTAGCCATTGACAAGTCATTTAATGCCCTGTACCTCAGTTTCCTTATCTGTGAAATCTATGCCTATCCCATTCCTTTTAAAGTTGTGAAGATAAAATCAAATAATTCATGGACATGTTCTACCATCTATGATGCTTTTTGTAAATGTCAGTTGTTATTTTCCATGGACTTTTTAATATCAGTTGTTTCCAAAAGTTGTTGCTGGCATTATCAAACCATTATTTTTGCTAAACTGGAAAAGAAAATGGCAAACCATTTCAGTATCTTTGCCAAGAAAACTCCATGGATAGTATTAAAAATGCTAAAAATGATATAATATTAGAAGATGAGCCCCTCAGGTGTGAAGGGGCTGGTATGCTAAGTCAGACAGGACTGAAAAACAACAAAAGTTTTGCTAAATGTACATAACATCTTCAGAGCGCTCGCAATCTGGCTCTGCTTTTATCAATTCAGCCTCATCTGAATCCAAGGCAACTTAGTACAGTCAATTTGATTACCTTGTCCCAAGCTCCAACTACACTTCCAGCATCCCTTGCCTTTGTTAAAGGTTTTCTCTATACGAGGAATGATATACAACCTCCCATTTGGATCCCTTGCATTTCCTGATCCCTTCATCCTGGATCACTCCACCTTTCTCCCATTTTCCCATTAATTCATAATACTTGGCTTGCATTTTTCACATGCATTTATTGCATATACATTTTGTACGCAAGTTATTTTTCCATTATGGTCTCTCCTTAGTCCCTAGTTGATATCATGAAGGCAAGAATCTTGTCTTGTTTAATAGTGTATTTCCTCCAGCAACTCGTGCATGGTTTAAAAAAACACAAGTGATATGAGTAATTGTTGACTGTCTACCTAATTCACCCCAGAAAAAATCCATCTGTTTTTCAAATAGTTTGCTTCTTAATGGACATCCTGCACACCAAAAATAAAGTCTCTTGGTGATAGTGGATGAGCCCATTGTTTTAAGTCTGAGAGCTCTCTGGTAAATATCAATTTAAGCTAAACGCTGCAGGAGATGGTACAAAAATAGGAGACCCCAAGGTATTAGATGAAAAGGCCACTATCAGCTCAAGATGGGGAGTATGCTGGATCCCTGACAGGCCAGGTGGTTTGCATATTGTTTATCTGCCTCGTTGCTTAGTTGCCAAATAAACCTGAATAATTTTTAAGAATCTGAGTGAGTGCTCTGCCTCGGGTGGACACCAAACTGGATCAGTTAGCCTCTTTACGTTACTGAGCCTGGAATATTTAGACAGCTGGAACTTTTTGCAAAGCAAAATCTTATTACCATAGATGAAAAGACATATGAGAGAAAAATCCAGCGGTCTCCTAGAATAATATTCTTCGGCTGGACTACTTAAATGACCTTTGAAAAACTGGGTTTAGCAACACCATCAGACAGGCTCATGAAATCAATACCAACTTTTGGGGGCTTTGTTCTTCCAGAAGACACAATTAGGCCAAGGATTTCTGTCGTCTTCCTCACACTAAAAGACCAAATATTTTGGAGAGGAAGACTTTAAAAACATAATCAGTTATAAGATTTTCCTCAGCACAAGGGATCAGTTCACATCTTTCTGCAGGAAGGTTGATTATCCTTAATGTGGTAGTTGATTCAGTAATCACTTGTGGTTATGTTTCCATCTAGTTTGGAAATTAAACTCCTACAACTCGTTTAATGGCCGATGGTTTACTAACAGCTGTGCTTCAGAGGGGCCATACTCGTGGAAGCAACTAGGGATAAATGAATACAGGCTGTACATAGTAACCTGGCCCACAGGAACTCTCCAGTAATAATGCCACAACCCTGTTGGCCTAGAGGTAAGGGACTGATGCTGAGAGCAGAATCACAATATTCTTCTTTTCGAAAGCTTTCTTTTCATCCCTCCAGCCAGAAGGAAGTATTTTTGTAAAACTCTTCAAGATGACTAATAGGCCTTCATTTAGTCATTCAATAAACATTTATTAGATGCCTGGTATTTGCTATGCATTGGAGTAGGTGCTGAAGGGTTCACATCATTCATATGATAGCTCATTATGAGATAATAGATCTCCAAATACAATATCTTTCCCCCCCAAACACACCACTTCTAAACTGCCCCAGTCAAGAGCACTTCAATATTTCCTGTTGCCCGAGTTCCTGACCAGAATGTCATATTTACTCTTGCTCACCTCACATATCCAGTTAGTTGCCAAATCTTACCCTTTCTTTCTCTGCAATGTCTCTTGGATCCATCTCTCTTTCTGCCTTCCCGTTGCCAAAGTTCGAGCTTTGATCAGGTCTCACCTGCCTCATTATTGGTCTCTTCCCTCTCTAATCAATCCTTCACACTGCTTCCAAACTGACATTCCTAAAACATCTGCTCACATCACCTACCTACTTCCAAAATTTCATAACTCTCTATCATCACTAGGATAAATTACAAAGACCTCAGCTTAGCACTTAATGCTCATTACAAATTGGCTCCTGCCTATCTTTTCATTTTTATTTCATATTTCTTTCCCTCACACGCTCGACATCCTAGTTAAATGGATTTATTCAGTACTCATTATCTCCTGCCTCCTTCCCTTTCTAAAAATAGTCCCCCACCTATGGAATATACTCCTCTTTCCTTCCACCTCAAAGAATTTCTCCCTTTATGAGACTTTTCTTGATTTCTCATTATTAATACTCTCTCCCTCTAAGAATTATTTTGTAATACTTTATAAATATTCCTATTTATTTTCTTGTTTGGATGTTGTATCTTCCAATAGATGATAAGTCCCTTGAGGGCAGGAGCTATTTTGTTTTATCAGAACCTAGCATACCATTTATGTAGTAGACAATAAATTTTGAACATAATTGAATTGAAAAAGACTTAAAGGAGCCTATTAATTATCTCAAAGTATTTGAAGGATTTTCATGTGGAAAGGGAGCAACTGGAGAGTACAACAGATATAATGCTGGGCCTAGGGTCAGGAACACTCAACTTCCTAAGTTAAAATCTGACTTTAGACACTTACTAGCTATGTGACCCTGGTCAAGTCTCTTAACCCTGTTTACCTCAGTTTCCTCATCTGTGAAATGAACTGGAGAAGGAAAACCATTCCAGTGTCTTTGCCAAGAAAACCCCAAATGGAGTCATAAAGATTTGGACACAACTGAAACCAATGGACAGCAACATATGGAAAATAGATTAGACTTATTCTGCTTGGTCCCAGAGAGCCAAGCCTAGGATAGGAGGTGGAAGTTACTTAGAACTAGATTTAGACTAGATATAAAGGAAAGCTTCCTAATCATTCAAGCTATCACAAAGTGGAATGAGCTGCCTCAAGAGGTAATAGAGATTTCTCCACTGGAATTCTTCAACAAGAGACTGGGTATAGACTTGCTAGTCTCCAGTTTTATCCCAGAGAAATTTCTTATTCAGGTGTGCATTGGACTAGTTGGTCTCTGAGGTCCCTTCTAATTTTTAGTTTCTTTGATCTTATAATTAGGCTATAAAGTTTGGTACTTGATTTCTCGTCTTCACGCCTTTACACTGGATGTCCCCCTTGCCTAAAATGCATTCTTCCTTCCCTCTGCCTCTGAGAGTCCTTTGCTTTCTTCAAGACTCAACTCAAACATGGACTACATGGAGCCTCTCTTAATCTTCCCAGCTACTAGTGTCTTTTTCAAATCACCTTGCATCACACACACACACACACACACACACACACACACACACACACACACTATCACTCCCAAAAGAACACAGGCTTCTTGAAAGTAGGGATGAAATCGTTTTTAACTTGGTATCCTGAGTACTTAGAACAGTTCCTGGCACATAACAGGTGTTTAAAAATGCTGGTTAACTGAATGTTAGAGCTATCCAAAAGAGGAAGAGGTTGCTTCAGGAAGGAGTGGTTCCACCTTCACTTCCAGTCTTCAAGTAAAGGATGATCACTTTTGGAGGATAATCTAGAAAGGATTTTGTGTTAGGACTACATGGTTTCTTTCCATTTTGAAATTCTATGAATAGATTTTATTCTCCCTGGCAGCAAGATGGCACAGAAGAGAGAATACTGGACTTGAAGTCATGTAGGCCTGAGTTCAAATCCTGTCTCAGATACTTCCTAGCTGTAGGAACCTGGATAAGCCATTTAACCTCTACCTGATCCAGTTCCCATAGCTATAGAATGGGGCCAATAATAGCACCTCCTTTACAGGGAGAGGATAAAAGAGATGAATCTTTGTAAAGTGCTCATTGGTTCTTATTATCTCAGCCCTGGACTGGAGGATCACTTAAGGGACTCTGATCCTTGGACTTTTAAATTTTATTTGTCAGAGAAGCTCCACAGAACTGTTTATAAGACTGGTGAATCGCCACTTTTGTTAGGACATGACCTGCTTCTAATAAACATTTACCCATAATTTGTCACTCCACAGTTGGTAGTTAGAGGCTGAACAGAAGATAAATCAGGTTGTTGTTGGTAAGGTCAGTACCATCTCAATAATGCATGGATGAGCCAGTTCTGATATCTCTTAAATATTTATTTGTCTACTCTGCTTTATAATAGCAAGAAGGTAAGACAGGATACAGACCATGGAAGAGCTTATTAAACCCTGTAGTTAGTCATCTCCTCCTCTTGCCCTGTAAATAAAGCCTTCAGTGGCATGTTCACTAATGAGTCTTCCTGCTCATCAGGAAACATTTGGAACAATGGGGAAGTCCTCAGACATTGAACTTATAGTTTCACATATTCACTGTGCATCCTGACAATTCATCTTGGCTCAAATTACTTTCTGCTCTCTGGTGACACTCTCTGTCTTGGACTGGCTGTTGCTGCTGCTGCTGCTATCTCCTACTGAAGGACTAGGAAGAAGGAGCCAACTCTTTTTTTCAAAAAAAAAAAAATGGATACCTCTTTAGCTGGAGAGAGGAGCACCTAGTCAAGGTGTTCCCCAATATGCAATCTGGAAAACAGAGTCTTAAAAAGGAGAGAATTTTAGAGAAGCTAGTATCCAAACAACACAAGAACTCTATGAGGCTCTCCTCTTCCATTTATTTTATGGTGATATAATTAAATTATTCTCAAAACCCATTTGTTTGTACCGGACAAGGATTCTTCACCTATTTTTGAGCAATGACCCAATGATGTTTTTAAATTAACAAAATGAAGTACGCAGGGTTACAGAGAAAGCATATTAAGATAGTTATCTCTCTATATACACACATATGTGTATATATTTTTAAAACCACATTCATGAAAACATTCAGTTAAAAACTTCTTGTGTAGACAATATAGGTGATGGATTCTTGATAGAAGTCAGAGCCTCATTTCAAATAATCTCTTTTAAATAGTCTTCACCCATTGAAAAAGAAAGCAGACACAAACATACACATGAAAGTACCTGTGGCCCTTGTTCAGTCTTGACATCAAATGGGTCTCCAACGAGTCTCTTCTTGGCATACTCCACGCTCCGCTTGACAAATTCAGGGTAGATCTGCTCTTCTACAAACACTCGGGAGGCAGCTGTGCAGCACTGGCCTTGGTTAAAGAACACTCCCTGATGGGCACACTCTACTGCCAAATCCACTGAAAAAAAGGCCCCCCCCAAATAATGTGAGGAGACAGAGAAGGAGGGGGAGAGGGAGGGAAAGAAGGAGGGATCCTTCCTATGAACTACGACTCAAGCAAACCATTGTCTCAACAATAAACTCCATGAGAGCAGAGACTTTATCCAAGCATCACATCTCCCTAAATGACGGCAAACTGCTTTCCATACATTAGACCCTTCGTTAATATTTGTTCTATTGGACTTCCTGGGAAAGTTCTTTAGAGAATTTGTTTCAGTAGATAATAATGAGAATTGGCATATTATTTGTATGTAATTGGATACTTCTAATGTTGTTGAAAATAGTTTAAATAAATGTTCCCCTTACTCTTTGTTTTAAAACACAATTATTTTGCTTAGTAAAGTCTTCAATGGTACACTGCCAAAGAAAGTAGGACAGATAATTTCCTGGTTTCCCGATGGAGAAATGGGACCAGATGTTCTGAGGACCTACTTCCTCTCTAGTCAGAAGTACAGAATCAGCCCTCTCTAACTTGAAAAATGAAGCTCAAAAAGTTTCCATTAGGTAGCACAGCTCCAGAATTTAATTTAGGAGCCTCTGACCATGGAAGTAGCACCCTTCTACAGGTCCCTGCCTTAAGTCAATTTGAAAACTCCCCTTTCCACTGTAATAAATTCATCTCCTATGCTATTGATAGAACCTGGAGTGGAGATGAGGGGTGAAGGAGGAGACGGGGTTAGTCAACTCTGGTCATTTTTTAGTTTATATCAGTGATGGTGAGCCTTTTAGAGACAGAGTGCCAGGTCCTGCACCCAACCCACCCCCAGATCAAGTACTGTGCCTGCCCCTCACCTAAGAGCTCATGCCATGCCCCTCCCTCCCTCTGAGTGCTGGCATGCCCCACTCCTTTACCCCACACAGGGGAGGGAGAAAGCACTCCCATTGGGCTGCTGGGAGGAGGATTGGGTGAAGTGAGTAATGTCCTCAGGGTGTGTAGAGAGGGGGAGAGAAATGGCCAGAGCTCCCTTCTCCCCTCTAGCTCTGCTGCCTATGAGCTTCCCACCTTACCCACTGTGCACTCACTTTGGGCTGCTGAGCAGAGGATTGGGGGATGTGAGGGAGGGGAGTAGATCCACCCAAGTTCCTCTGCCTTTCTAGTAATGAACTCTAGGAGTGAGGGGTGGAGGGAAGGGCAACCATGTGCCCACAGACAGTGTTCTGCATGCCATCTTTGGCACTCATGATATAGGTTTGCCATCACTGTCTTATATCATCCCTGAGATTCCAATTATGTCAAGGATTTATTACATGGAATTTCACAGTCAAAAGATTTCACAGAGTCAGCACATTTATGCCTGCGCTCCTCTCTCCCACCATTTTGGGGGGAGGGAGACAGAGGATCTATATGTTAAATTTAATAATAATAAAAAAAGAAAAAGCTGAAATCCAAGAATCTAGAGAATGAGTCCTTCAGACTTTCACTTCTATATTCCAACTTTTGAGCTACAGTGCAAGTTGAAGGCTGTCCCAGGTGGATATAGAAACATTAGCAACAATGGCTACTGTTTTAAGAGACAAGGTTGTATCCAGGTAAAATTTATCTCTACTCCTACTTTCCCCCTTCTTAAGGTTCTTTTGTCTCCCTTAGTGCCTCCTTCCCTTCACCTACCAAATGCCCTTCCTTCTACCAAAATATACTCTCTGGAAAGCATTTGATATCAGTCAGTTACACAACACTGAGTCAGAAGCCAGCATGATAATTCTCCCAAGGATATTTGTATTTCCAACCTTATCTCTAATCATGGAAGGAAAGCCTTTCTCCTGGTAGAGTAATTTCTGGCATTGGTAAACATAGGGAGTAGGTTCTGGGAGGCAGATGGACCTTCCCCTTTGGTTCTCCTAAAGCCATATTATGTACATTGAGGAAACTCTGTTGACCTTACAGAGAATTGTAAAAGCTCCATGGTGCCTTTCAATTTTCCTTTTTGGATTTCAGCTCTGATCTATCTATCTATCTATCTATCTATCTATCTATCTATCTATCTATCTATACATATATATATGTTGAGTTGCAGCCAATGGGGCATTCTTTTTAGCATTTGGGGGTGTGGCACCAGGCAAATAGATCTCTCTCATGGAACTAAAGTGACAACGTGACAAAGTAGAGAGTATTGGCTCTGGTTCAAATCCTGCTTGAGATTTCTTACTAGCTGTGTGAAAATAGGCAAGACACTCTGATTGGTTTCCTTATTTGGCATATTTGCTCTACCATCCTCTCTGGGTTATTGGAGATCAGGAAGGAAGTTCTTTACAAACCATAAAATATTGTATAAATGAATTATTACTACAAGAATGGTTCATTTAACAGTTGTAGAACGACAACTGGGGATGAAGCCAAGCTTACTGCCCAGGAACTTGGCGTGCTGTCATTCATCTAATAGATCTAAAGGGTTGGAGTAACTTGGAAATGCTCAATTTGGGGTCTGACTTAACAGGTATAAAAGAAAAAAAAACTATCTTTCCTTAAGAGAGAATAAAAAGACCATTGAGAAAAACATAAAGACTTTGGAGGCTAAAAGATACTTACAATCAGCATCAGCACACACAATACATGGATTTTTCCCTCCAAGTTCTAGAGTTACTCTTTTTAGATTACTTTTAGAAGCAGCTTCTTTAATGAGCTTTCCAACCTGAAAGTGAGAAAGACAAGTTTAGACCAGTCTCAGCATTATAAGAGAGGAATGAAGGAAATAGAAGGTTCTAGTAGAACAACATGAGTTAGCGATGTGATATAGCAACCCCCTCACCCCCCAAAGCTGGTGATTCAAGGGATACAGCACTAGGTGTGGAGTCAGGAAAACCCAAGTTCAAATCTGGCCACAGATACTTCCTAGCTATGTGACCCTGGGCAAGTCACTTAACCCCAATTCTCTAGCCCTTAGCACTCTTCTGCTTTGGAACTGATACTTAGTTTTGATTCTAAGATAGAAGGTTAGGGTTTCTCAACAAAAAAATAAAATGAATAGAAAGAAATGGTGAACCACTCCAGTATCTTTACCAAGAAAATCTCCAAAAAGAGGTTATGAAGAATCAGATACAACTGAAAAACAACTTAACAGCAATGACAAAAGTTAATTTGATTGTAGGCTGAAATAAGAGAGGAGGCAGAGTAAAAAGAATGAAGTAATAGAGAGCTGAAATGAATCAGGAAGACCTGAGTTTAAACCTTAGACCAGGGATCAGCAACCTTTTTGGCCGTAAGAGCCATAAACTCCACATTTTAAAAAATGTAATTTCGTGAGAGCCATACAGTGCTCATAGTGAGCGCTCCTCTAACAGTGTGCGCTCCTGTAACGGCGCCTGAAAAAAAATTGATTTTATGGCTCCTGCAGAAAGAGCCATATCTGGCCCTCAAAAGAGCCAGATATGGCTCAAGAGCCATATGTTGCCGACCCCTGCCTTAGACCCTAGCTATGTGACCCTGGATAAGGCATTTAATCTCTAGCAGTCTCAGTTTTTCTCGTGTATAAAATGAAGATAATAGCAGTTATTCACAAAGTTATCCTTTTGAGAATCAATATGTAAAGCTCTTTGCCAGTTTTAAAGTGCTATATGCCTCAACATCATAACAATACATACTATGTATTCATGTTGCCCTTCTGGCAGTCCAGGATTCATTCCTTTTTTCTTCTAAGCTTGAGGATCATATTCAAATACTCTCACTCCTTCATCAAAAATTTGCCTGTTCTATCTATCTTCTTGGACAGAGAAGTGGCACATTGGAGAGAGCACAGTGCCTGGAGTCAGATCTGGGCTCAGACATTTACCGTACTGTGTGACCCTGTGTGTGTCACTTAGTCCCGTTAGACTCAATTTCCTCATCTGTCACATGAGCTGGAGAAGGAAATGGCAAACCATTCAGGTACCTTTGCCAAGAAAACCCCAAAAGGGGTCATGAAGAGTGAGAACAACTCAAATTTATCTTCTTTCCTCAGGACCTTGTTCTCTGACCATTAAACTTTTAATCAGAACTAATATTTCAGTCCTCCTACATTTACATTAGAAACCAATCTATCAGGAAGATAATGCCTTAACCTAATAGAAAAAGTCATGTTTTGTTTTTTGTTTTTGTTTGTTATGTTTTGAAAACAATTTTTAACATCCATTAAATTTTTGTTTCAGTTACAAATTCTCTCTATTCTTTCATACCTCTCACATACACATATTGAAAAGGCAAACAATCTTATATAGGTTATATCTATGGAATCACGGAAACATATTTTCACATTAGTTATGTTGTGAAAGAAAACAGGCAAAAAACCCCAGGAAAAATAAAGCAAGAAAAAGTCTGCTTCTATCTGCATTCAAATTCCATTAATTCTTTCTGTGAAGGCAGACAGCATTTTTTATCATTTGTCTTTCAGAATTGTCTTAGATCATTGTAATGATCAGAGTAGCTAAGTCATTCACAGGTGATCATTATACAATTTTGTTGTTACTGCATTTCAAAATTCTCTTGGATTCTGCTCACTTCATTTTGCATCAGTTTGAGTAAGTCTTCTTAGGTTTTTCTGAAATAATCTCACTGGTCATTTCTCATAGTACTACAGTATTCCATCATAATCATATGCCACAACTTGTTCAGCCAGACATTCCCCAATTTAAGGGAAATTCCCTGAATTTCCAATTCTTTGCTACTACAAAAGAGGCACTATAAATATTTTTGTACATATACGTCCTTTTCCTTTTTTTTTTTGGTCAAATGAGTCACAAAGGACTATCTAGCTGAAAAAAAATGAGTAGGCTTTTTCTGTTTGACCCCAGAGTAAAAAACTGGGAGCCCAGTGGAATAGTAGAAGTTAGAGAGAGGTAAATCTAAGCTTGATGTAAAAAAAGAAAATTCTAGCATTGGAGCTATCCAAAATTAAATGGCCTTTCTTTAGGGTAGTAGATTCCCCTTATGGGTAGTCTACAGGTAGATTGTGGATGGACACTTGCTATATATATTATAGAGGAAATTGATGAAGGATGAGGGCATCTGAATATAAGAACAAAAAATATTATAGAATAAAGTGGTTTTTAAAAAAGAAAGAAAAAGAGCAAAAACCAAGTTATAAGCCTGTCCAAGATAAATGACAAATTATTCAGCTCTCATATCCTGTTTATATTTAAGCATATTTTCAAGAAAAGGGGTTTTCAATTCACCATGTTAAATAGAAAATGCAGACTAAACAATTAGGAAGAGAGGAACTGGTTATCTTATACTCTCCAAACTGAATGTAAGATTCTTGAGAATATGGGGGTTTTTCATTTTTTATATTTGGGTACACAAGAGGTATTTGATAAATGCTTGTTGACTGATTATCTTAGAAGAGGCCATTTTAAGGAAATGCTTTTCAGGTTATATAACACTTAGCAGTAAGGTGTGATCTCCTAAAAATAACAGAAAGTCATTTAACCCAACCAGTTTCCAGTAGAAAGGCATAAAACTTAAAATAAAATTCAACATGGTAGGTTTGCACACAAGTGGATCATGTTTGTATTTGTCTTTTGTCAAGAAGAAAGGTTCAGTATCATATTTGGAACAGTATAACCACATTTTAAGCACAAGCATGCCCATGGGTCACAGCCCAAATGAGATCTGGAATAGTTCTCAGGTGAGGATGTTTCTCCCTAAGGAGAGCAGTGAAAGAAAAACAAACCATTCATAAGCGAGTTATTTATAGGGGTGTTTAGGTACATTCTTATGGTGGAAGGTAGTTAAGGTGACATAAGACTGAAAAAAAATCACAGGGAAACCAAAGTTTGCTTCTGGAGATAAACCAATTCAAACCTAATTCATCCTTCAACCATAAAACACTAAATAGTAGAAGCAGATTTTCAGATCATCATCTTCTTAGTCAGCTAGCACATTGGATAAAATGTGGGTATGTTTCTCCTTCTGTAATCATTTGGATATTCCTCTTTCTCTCAGTCTCTAGTCCTACAACTCATAGTCTTCAGTGGTGGAATCATATTTAAAGCCCTTTCGAAACTGACTACAGGCTGTTTAGTCTGTCCAACTTTTCCTGACTCCATTTGGGGTTTTCTTGGAAAAGATACTGGAGTGGTTTGTCATTTCTTTTCTCCAGCTCATGACAGATGAGGAAATGGAGGCAAACAGAGTTAAATGATTTGCCCAGAATCAAACAGCTACTAAGTGTTTAGCCACTTTGAACTCAAGAAGATGAAGCTTGCTGACTCCAGGCCTGTGCTCTATCCCCTGTGCCACGTGGCTGCCCTGATTTCCCATACTTATTTCGAATTACACCCCTTCACGAACTCTACATACCAGCCAAAGTGGCCTCCTTGCTGTTCCTCCAACCTGGTGTTCTTTCTGCCTCCTTCATGCCTTTGTATAGACTGTCCCTCAGTCATAGAATATACTCATTTCTTGCCTCCACCTGTTGGAATCCATCGCTTCCTACAAGACTTGGCTCAGGTATTACCTCCTACACAACACTTTCCTCACCCCCCTAGCTGATCTCTCTGCCCTCAAGTTATCTGGTGTTTAGTTATGTGTATACTTGTAATCCTTGAATGCAATGTAAACTATTAGAAGGTAGGGATTATTTTTTTCTGTTTGGTCTTTGAAACTCCAGGCTCATAAGAAACTGTGTTATGGTAGCTAGGAAACTGGCCTTAAAGCCAGAAAGACATAAATGTCTGTGTGACCCAGGGCAAATCACTTGATCACTCAATACTCTGAGCAACTAAGATCCTGAATTGCAGGACAGGTGCTGACCTGCACTGGCAAAGGGAGTTCCCTCACATGGGAGTTTTCTCTTCCAGGGAAATCACATCCTTATCTCCATCCTTTTTCCCTGTAGTATATGCTCAATGATTGTTAAGCTATTAGATGTTAGCCCCAGAGAGAGGGTTATTAGAGACAGTTTGAAGTGATTTTGTGTCTTTGAAATAAAAGAGTAAATTTAAAGAATTAATAAACAGCCTAAAAAAAAGTTCTGAGGAAAAAGCTGTAGGACTATTGTAGTTTTGTAACAAGGTAGAAATGAGGCAGGATAAAAGAGGACCTAAAAATGCACATTTCCATTTGTATAATGAAAGATAGTACTCTCTCATTCAGACTGGAGGATCACAGTATCATAGGGTTAGAATGGGAAAGACCTTAGGTGCCAACTAGACTTACCTTCTCTTTACAGATGAGGTAAGTTGGGCCCAGAGAAATCAAGTAAGTTGGCTAAGATCATAAAGCTAGTGAATGGCAAAGTTGGAATTCAAATCCATGTCCCTTGATTCCAAGTCCAGTATTCTTTCTCCCTAACATGCTAACTCCTTTGAAATAAAAAGGAAGAGGGAGTTCCTTGGTTGGACTAAATTAGATTTTTTTTTTTAAACGGAGAGTATGTTTTAGATTTGTATTTAGCTTGGAGACACATCAGGAACTTTTTAACTACTAGAAAATCTTCACAATAACATGGAAAATAAGCTATTCTCCCAATCATTCAGAACATACAGATCCTTCTTTATTACATTTTTGACAAACACCAATATTGGGAGACAGGGAAGGCATACCTCTGTGGATCCAGTGAAGGCTATTTTGTCGATCTTAGGGTGTGAAGAAATAGCTGCTCCTGCTGTTGGCCCATAGCCTGGAACTATGTTCACTACTCCTGGAGGGAATCCCACCTAGATAGAAACAAAGATGGCATTGCAAAGAACTACACAGAACCCAGGTGGGACTGTGGTAACCGACTAACCCAAGGATACAAAGGACATTGGCTAGCATTACAGTGTTTTGTATAGTTTTGCCAAGAGGGCTTAAATTTTAGAAGGCAAGGAATAAGCTAATTTATGTCATCTTTTGGCAAACTATAAACTAATTGATGTCGTCTCTTGAAAAATGAATTGTGATGTATAAGGGAACCCATCAAACTCAGGTGACATGCTCATATCTCATAGAAGCCAACTATTCTAATTTCTTGGAGCACTAAACACCTTTTATAGGAGTCTCTTTTCCTGTTTTACACGTTCATTCATCTAGGAAGGGGTCAAAATCATTTTAAGATCTACTTGACTTAGATTTGAAAAAAAAAAGAATCAAAAAAAGGAAGAGACTTGTCATGTTGCATAACATTTTTCAAATAGCCCCATTAAGTGTGAAGAGCCTTAGCCAATGGCATAGATATCCATTATTTTAATAATAGCTAGCATTTATAGGTGCTATCTAGCATTTTACATAGCTTATATAGCATTTGCGAAGCTTTATTATCTCATTTTAACCTCACAACAACACTGGAAGGTAGGTACTATTATTATCCTCATTTTATAGATGAGAAAATTAAGGCTAAGAAGCTATGTGACTGAGTTCAGAGTTTAGTGATCGAGGCCAAAATTTGAACTCAGATTTTCCTCATTGCAAGGCTAGTATATGACCTAGTTACCTTAGCTTTACCTTAATTAACCCTAGGGAAAAAAAGTGAAGTATGTGCTCACAGAAATGCCTAATTCCATATTTCTCATTATTTTTTCTCTAGTTCATCATATAGAATGTAATTTGTTAAATGTCTATTCAGCAGTCTGATAATAGACATTTAGGGCTATACCTTAGCAATGTGACCCTGGGCAAGTCATTTAACTCTGCCTCAATTCTTCATTTGTAAAGTCAGCTGGAGAAGGAAATGACAAACCATTCCAGTATCCTAGCCAAGAAAATCACAAACGGTCATGAAGACTAGGACATGACCGAAATGACTGAATGGTAGCAACAAAGAGCTATACCCTGCTGTGTTTAAGGTCTACCATCTTTCCTGATCTCCAGTCCCCAGGAATTCCTCCTTTCTTCCTCTTAACATTACCTATTATTTTGGATAAGCTTTACCTACATACATATATGTACATATATAGTATGCTAAAATGTGAGCTCTTTGAGGGCAGAAACCATTTCTTTTTTTGCCATTGTATCTCTAGCACCTAGCATAATACCTAGTACACAATCAACACCGAATAAATGTTTCTCAAATTGATTTTTCATTTTGTCAACTCTTCTTATGAGGTAGTTTACATTTCTCTTCAACTAGATTAGAAATGCCTTGAGGTCAGGGACATTTTAATGAATAAGGGGAAGGGAAGGTTTATTCCTTTATTTATTTATTTTATTTTTATTAAATATTTAGTATGAGCCAGGTATTATGTTAAGTGCTTTACAAATTTTATCATACTTGATCCTTGCAACAACCTTGCAAAGGTAGTATTACAATGCCCATTTTACAGTTGAAGAAAGTGAGGCAGAAGGTAGTTAAATGACTTGCCCGGGTTCATACAGCTTGAGTCTGAGACTAAATTTGAACTCTGGTCTTCCTGACTCCAGGCCCAGTGTTCTATCCACTGAACCACCTAGTTGCTCCGATCAATCAACAGTAGCTTATAAATGCATACTATGTATATTGCATAGTCACTATGCTAAGTGCTAGAGATACAAAGACAAAAATGAAATGGTTCCTGCCCTCTAATATTAGATTCTAAAGAGGGGAGATGAGGTGCAAATACACACACTCACAAAGTGCATGTATACATAAAACACAAATTATGTATGTATACACAATGGATACAAGGTAAGCTTGAGAGGGAAGGTATCCAGAAGAATGAGGAAAGGTCTCAGAAGGAACATAGCTTTTGAGCTGAAGCCTGAAGGAATCCAGGGAATCTGCAAGTCTGAGATGAGAAGACAGAGCATTCCAGGCTAAGGGACCATCAGCATAAGGCATGGCGATGGGAGATGGAACATCATCTGTGGGGGAAACTAAATAGGCCAGGATGGATGGACCTTAGAATAGAGCAGTGAAGGGAAGAAGACTGGAAAGAAGGGTCCATGCTCCGAAGAGCCTTAAATGCCAAGCAGAAGTATTTTTGATCCCAAAGATGCGAGGGCCAATGAAGTAGAGGGATGCCATGGTTAGATCTGCCCTTTTGGGAAATCATTCTGGTGATAATGCTGGAGAATGGTTTGGAATGGGAAGAGAGTTGAGGGAGGCAAAGCAATTAGGAGACATCTCAATAGTCCAGAATTCTAGCATAATGCCAGGACACAACAGGTACTTACTAAATAAATAAAAATAAATGCTTGTGGAATTTGCTGTTGTCATTTTCCAAATGGGGACAGAAGATAAAAACAACACTGGATGAATTGCTCTTGATCGTTCAGTGTTTTTTATATATTGTGTAATGTATTATATGCATATGTATTACAATGTGTTTTTTATATATGTTGTCTTATGTATTATATATATGTATTACAATTAGATTGTGCCTTCTCTCAGTCTCACCATGGTGCCTCCATGAAGGATAGGTACTCAATTACAGACACTTCTTGCTCTGTATAAATTAGCATTGAGTAAGTTCAACTTTCCATAAAGAATTCTGAAAGAAATCTACATTTCCCCTCAAAACCTTTGTTAACTCTGCTTCTGCCCCTCATCTGGGTATTCACCAGACTTCCACCCCCTGCCTCCACCAAAAATAAAAATCTAAAAATATGAAAGTAGAAGAAAGGAGGGTCAGAGAAACTGATATCACTGTCAGATCAGGGGGCTTGATCAGCCCTCCTACCCTTCTCTTTCCCTGACTCCCACATGTCCTCAAACCTTGTGCTGCCCCTGCATCCTCCTTCTTGTCTCTGTTCCTCCCTCCCTCCTCTGTCCATGGGAAAATTTGCATTATGTAAAAATGGTTTTCGGTAGAGGTCTGTGGAATGGTTTACTTGTGTAAAGTGAGAACTGTCTGTAGGATCAACTGAAACCATATACCATGTTAGGATGATGACAGTTATCTGCTTCCCAATGAGTTACACATGTTGCCACAGAAATTAATGTATTGAGGATGACCACATTTGGGGGATATAATAAGCATATCTTTTTTACTTCCTCCAGAGAGAAGTTCTTAAAACAGGATTTGGATGGTTTGGAAGGCACAAGCCAAACAAACACGAATTAAGTCTTCAAACGTTAGTACAAGGCCAAGTGAGAATCCGGTGAATTGTGGATTATTTTAACCTACTATGTTTTCAGTAATGTGGGCATGTCAAACATAATAACAAAGCTGAAAACCAAAGATGGGTCCCCAATCCCTTGCCCAAGAAAGGAAGGAAGGAAATAAACATTTGCTAAGCATCTAATATTTGCCAGATACTGTGTTAAGCATGTTATAAGAACAAAGCTAGCTTCTTCTCTCAATTCCTGGTACAAATAAAAAGTTAGTAGCAAGTTCCCAGCTAGGTGGCACAGTGGGTAGAGTGCTGGGCATAGAGTCAGGAAGATCCGAGTTAAAACCCATCCTCAAACACTTATTAGATGTGTGACCCTGAGCAAGTCACTTAACCCTGTTTGCCTCAGTTTCCTTATCTGTCAAATGAGTTACAGAAAGAAATAGCAAACTTCCAGTATCTTTGCCAAGAAAAACCCAAATAGGGTCACGAAGAGTCAGGCACAACTGAACCACAAACCCAAAATATGTTGTAGGGTTTTTCCTTGAGGATGTGTTTACTTCTCTGTTCTAGAAAGCCTGCAGAAAGACATAGCTATTATTGATTTTAGAGAATATGAGTTGGAAGGGACCACTTATATCAACATATTACATACCTCTCATCATGAGTGAGGAAACTAAGGCCCAGAGCAAAGTAACTTTGCTGTTGTACAGAGCTAATAGGGGCTGGTGAGAAAGAGAGGAAGGGTCCAGGTCTGAGACCAGCGAGTGCTTTCCTCCACTATATTACTTACTGTCTTTCCCCTACTTCCCAACAAAAATAAAATAAAATAAAACCCAAACCCAAATTACTTCAACTAAATATCAATTATTTTTAAAGTCAAGACTTTGGTCCACTTATGTATTGTGATTTCAGCCAGAATAAGCAAGATTAAGTTAAATCATCCCTTCCAGATAGCTTTTCATCCCACAATTGAGAAGCCTGATGAACTTCCTGCATATTCTGTTCTTTTTCTGATAACCTTCCTCAGCATTCATTCTCTTGTAAATTCACTAAGCAAAACAGTTGGCTCTAAATTATTACATTGAACCCATAATAAAAGTTAAATGCCCTCATTAGCCTGACTGGAAGGAATAGAGTTACTTCTAATTCAGCCACCATGAGCAATGGAAAAAAATTAGGTTGCCAAGCAAAATTTAGGGAGTGATATCCTGCCCACTCAACTGTAAATAAGTTTGCAACACTAGGTTAGGTAAATCTTGATTGGAGCAGTTTTATCTTGCTCCATGGCTCGGTTCCTAGGAGTGGGTATGCTGTCAAGGACACAAAATATTTTCTTTTGGACATCATACCTCTTTGATCAAAGATCCAAGATAAAGTGATGTTAGGGGTGTCTGCTCAGCTGGCTTAATAACGATGGTATTCCCACAGCATAGGGCTGGTGCCATCTTCCAAATAAGCATCATCAACGGGAAGTTCCACTGAAAACAAAGCAGACATTGTCTTGATGTTGGCTTTGGAGATAAACGGTCTACACATCACCCCTTTCCCTTCAGTGACATCTACTGGCTAAGAAGGAAACAGAGTGAAAAAAGAGTTGGTTGTTCTGGGAGGGGGGAATTTTTGGAAAATGGAATCATCATTTTATATACCTGGTTAATCGTGGAGTCATTGTTAAGGTAGACTAATAATCACCACCATGGTGTCCGTTTTCAACCCCAGTTGGAAACACTCACCTCTTTTAGTCTAATAGCACTTACCTTATAGGTGTGTGGTGAGGATCAAATGAGATACAGGCAATGCGCTTTGCCAATCTTAAAACATTACATAAATATTTGCTATTATGATGATGATGATGTTTGCCTATAGGGTTAAAAGTTCTATTATCTGGTTCCTTTTATTCTTCATAGGATCCATAGTTCTAAAGCAAGGATTCTTAACCTGAGGTTGATTAATTTTTTTAATTTGATAACTATTTCAATATCATTGATTTCCTTAGTAAATACATATGTGTATATATATATATATATATTTGATGTATCTAAAACCATTATTCTAAAAAGAGATCCAGAGTCTTCTTCAACCTACCAAAGTGGTGAATGATACCAATACAAAGGTTAAGAACCTCTGTTCTAAATCTGGAAAGGGCTTCAGAGGCCAGAAATGATTGTGTGGCTCCTGATGAGATAGAAAGAAATCAAACATTGCAAAGAGCTAGAGAGCAGGAGGGGGCCTTAGAGATCAACTCACCCAAATCTTTAATTGTATAAATGAGAAAACAGGCTTAGAAAAGCAGAATGGCTTGCCCAAGGTCACACAGTAAATGTCCTATCCTCAAACCTAGCTCTAGACCTATGATTTAGGACAAATCCAGTTTCAACACTCTTTCCATTATACCATGTTACATCTGAACAAAGAAATTTAATTTCTATCCTCTCTGCCCATGCCTTTCCTTTTCTCCTCCCCATTCTGCCAACTAACCAACCAAACTGAGCAAAATACATTTGTTAGGAACTAAAACTGTACTAAGCACTTGGCTTATAAAAACAAAAGTCAAAGTCCATAAGGAACTTACAAGATTTAGGCAATATGGGTATTTATAAAACACTTACAAAATCAGTACAAGGTCCTCTTACAAGGGAAGCTAGAGCAACCAGGAAAATTATCATAAAGAAAGGATCTCTTAAGCCAAGTCATGAAGGAAATCAAGGCTTTCATGAGGCAGAGATAAAGAGGGAGAACATTTCAGGCATGGGGGACAGCCACTTAAAAGGCATACATAAAGATGGGACATAGAGCATCATGCACGAGGAGCAAAAAGAAGGAAAGATTGGTTGGAATGTAGAGTCCAGAGAAACAAGGTTGAAAATGTAGGAAGGGGCCAAGTTGTAATTTTCAAACAGAATTTCTATCGGATCCTAGAAGAAATCAGGAGCCACTGGAGTTTATTGAGTAGGGATATAATATAGCTAGATCTGTGCTTTAGAAAAAAGCTCATGCCTAGGATGATAGTTTGGAGTGGGGAGGGGCTTGAGGCAGGAAGACCAATCAGGAGGCTATTGTAATAATCTAGACAAGAAGTGATAAAGTCTGAATGAGGCTGTGAGGGAAGAGAAAGGGATATATATAAGAAATGTTAAGGTAGAAATGGCAAGATTTGGTAATTGCTTGCATAGGCGAGGTGAGTGGGAGTGACAAGTCAAAGAAGATACAAAGGTTGCAACTATGGATGCCTGGAAGGATGGTGGTATCCCTGATAATATTATGTAATTTATTTAATCCTCACAATCTCCTATGAATTAGTTGCTGATACCATCTCCATATTACATTTGAGGGATCTAAGGCTGAAAGAGCAAGTGACCAGCTCTGAGTCACACAGATATTGTGTCTGAGTAGGATTAGAATGCAAAACTTCCTGATATTAAGTCCATCACTCTCTGTTCCCTAACTATTAACTAGCTCCCTCTAGTAGAGAATTGCTAAAGAGGGTTTGGGGAAAAGATAATGAATTATATAATGGCTATGTTTAATTTGTGAAACCACGGGACATCCAGTTGAAATTTGCTATAGGTAGCTGATACTGTGAGACTAAACAGAGAGACATTTTATAAACATAAAAATTTGGGAGTCATCTGCATAGAGATGATAATTGAACTCAAAGATGCTGATGAGTTCCCCAAGTGAGAGAGTATGGAGAAAAAAGCCCAAGTAGAATGATGGGATTTGCCCACATATAGGGGAATGTGGAAGAGATAAGTCATGGATAAAAAGCTAGCAGAAGACAGTGAGGACAGGGAGGAGGAGAACCAAGAGACAGCAATGTCACAAAAACCCATAGTATCAGGGAGGATAAGGTGGCCAGGAGTATCAAATGATACAGAGAAATCAAGAAGGAGAGGGACTGAGGAAAAGGCAATCAGATTTGCCATTTAGGTAGTTTCAGTTGAGTGAAACCAAATGAGTTTCCCAAAATAGAACTCCATTTGACCACCATTAAGGGACAGGCTCCTTTAAGTCCCAGATTGGCAAAGGAAGAAATAATCAGCATACCAACACCTTCTTATAACAGATCCCCATAGGGCTGGAGAGTAGGTGGCCACCTGTATGGCCTGATCTGTAGTTATCACAAGGTCCTACCTGCTCATAAATCATTCCTCCACCTACTTGTCACAGCCTAAAATTCCCACCACTAGTCACTAATGGATTAAACAACAAAAGAAAGGTATTGTCCCCAGGGGGCCATGGTTAAAATGCCATTAGAAGGGATTAGTTGATCAGATTAGCTAATTAATACCTTGGGCTTTGAGAAGGAGGTAGAATAAGACAGATCTATTTTGATATCTGGGAGGAAGCATGGCAGCCTCAGGGGCAGAAACCAGTGTGAGGGACCTGGCTTAGAGAGGTAAGATCTAGGAGGAATTGATCCAGATAAAATTGAATGACCAGGGAGAAAGGGTAGGTGGAGGTGAGGGTGGTAAAGGAAATAACCAAAAACAGAGTCAGCTGTGAATATTGAAATCTCCTTGTAAAGACCATTCCTTCACATAGGAAATAGTAGCCATCTGGACGTTTTATGTACAGGTCTCCTAGCAGATAGCACATATGGTTCTCATACTAAGTGGGAAATCATGTTTATATTTATGTATAGCTTTAACTGGACCTGCCTGTGTTTCTGATCCCATTAATACTCCATGTGAAACTATTTGTTGATTTTTTTTTTAAACCCTTACTTTCTGTCTTAGAATCAATACTGGGTATTGGTTCCAAAGCAGAAGAGCAATACAGGCTAGGCCATTGGGGTTAAGTGACTTGTCCAGGGTCACAAAGCTAGAAAGTGTCTGAGGTCAGATTTGAACCCCCAGGACCTCCCATCTCCAGGCCTGGCTCTCAATCCACTGAGCCATCTAGTTGCTCCTCTGTTTAGTGATTTCAAATAATGCTGGCTCAAGCGATGATGGCTCAAAGTTATGCTGTGATTAACCACAATAGGCTTTGGAGATCATTTAGTTCCACCTCCTTATTTTATAGACAAGTAACCTAAGGCCTCAAGAGAAGAAGTAAGTAGGCCAGGTAGGGGTGGCATGGGGCCACACACACATTCTAAATCGACCTAATCTCGGGCTTGTGCCCTACAATAACATGGCGGCCTTCCATCAAGCTATGGCTTACACCTTCATACAAGAGGCTAAACACTTCTTATTGATTAGACCAGGCTGGGAATAGGGACTGGAGCTGTGATTTCATAATTATAGACAACTTCTGAGGGAACTCCCTCTTCCAAAGCAGGCTGGCACCTTCTGCAGAGAGTTTATCAGAGCAATGAGAGGTTAGGTGCTCTTCCCAGTCACACATAAGTCTTCCTAACTTCGAAGCTGACTCTCCATCCTCCATTCAATTTATTCAACTCAATAGAATCCTTCTCTTCCTTCCACCTGCAGCTCAGAAATTACATGGAGCCTTTCCTGATCCTCCCAACTGCTACTGCCCTCCCTCCCAAACTCCCTTTTATTTATTGGCAAATGCTCTTTGTCCTCGTTCTGCATGTATTTCTCTAGATTGTCGTTTCTCTACAAATCAGAATGTAAGTTTCCTTGAGAGTATTTTAGTTTTTTTGTGTCCCTGGTGCCTACTTCAGTGCCCACTAAATGCTTAATTGATTGAAGAAGAGAAAGTCAAAGCGTGGCTTGTTTTGGCCAATTAAATGTAGTTCAACAACAATTTATATCTAGACAGCAATTTATAGTTTGCAAAATACTTTCAAGGCATCAATCCACTTGAACAAAGCAAAATTGCCGGACATTGGTTCAAAGCACTTGAGGCATAACATCTTTGGAAAAGCTAGTATACTCACAGGAATAATTGCTCCACAGACACCTATTGGTTCGTGCCTGGTAAAACACACAACATTTTCATCTGTAAGAGAAATGAAGGAGGGGAGAGGAAACACACACACACATATATTAACCTGGGATAATAATTATAGGCATTAAGCAGTGTCTGTAGGGGATTTGTGTGAACTATGAAAAGCAATTCTTGGCTAAGTGTGGTGGTGCACACCTGTAATCCCTGCTGCTGGGGGAGGCTGGATCGCTTGTGTTCAGGCATTCTGAGCTGCGGTACGCTAAAAGCCAATATTATGTCTACACTAAATTGAGTACCAAAATGGTGACCACTGGAGAGCTGGGGACTACCAGGTTGACTAAAAAGGAATAAACTGGTCAGAAACAGGGCAGTTCAAAGCTTCCAAGAAGATCAACAGTAGGGTCCACCCATGAATGGCCTCTGTCCTTACAGCCTGGGAAAGATAGAGAGACCCAGTATACAAAACAAAAAACAAAAACAAAAAAAGAGATAATTTTTAGTTCAAAGTTACTTCAAAGCCTCCCCAAAACAAAAGCTGGATCTCAGCTGAATGCTGCTTCCCTTTGTATAGTGGTAACAGAGCAGATTCTCTGTCTCAGAAGCCTCAGCCACATGAGAAATTCAGAAGTGAACTTTTGATCTTACTCTAGCTTACCTGCTGGAATAGTTCTGCCGTGGATCTTGTCTGCCCACCCTGCATAGTATCTGAGTGTTTTGATACAGCCCTCCAGGTCAATGAAAAAGGCATGAAGAAAAGGTTTTCCTGTGTCCATAGTTTCCAGAGTCTGTAACAAGAATAAAATGGCATGTCAGTTAATACCTGCCAGTTCTTGGTTTGTAAAATCTACATAGGAAAGAAGAGGATACAATGTGGTCCTAGGCTTTTATTATTCAGGACCCACGTTCATGGATATGCCTTCTTTTTTTAAAAAAAAAAAAAAATAAAGTTACTTGAAAATAGTAAAGCTTGACCAAAGTTGGCATGCACTGCTTTTATTTCAAAACACCTAAGAGTTGGGCCACTAGCCAGGCAAGGGGGATGAGTTATATGCATCTCAGTGGGACCACCCGGATTCAAAGCTAATTTGAAGCATCACTGGAAAGAAATAAAGTTTTACATTTGATCTTCCATCTAAAGCCAAATGAGTCAGCCCACTGAACAGCTTTAGTTATTTAACCTTGTCATGTGGGCCTGTTTGTTCGCAAGAATCATTTTTAATATTGAGGCTGGTTTCTGATAAAATAGCCAGCCACTTTGTCCAGTGGCAGCTTTGGAAAGTGAAGGGTAATGAAAGAAAAAAGGGGGGGGGAGATCTGGGCTTACTTAAAATAATGCTTTTCCCCCCTCACACAGGCTGGCTTCCGTCACTGTAGAGTAACTGACGTTCTTCTGGAAAGAACATCTCTGCACACAAGAGAAGTGCTATCCCCTGGTAGAATTAAATGTCTAAACAAAGATGAAATCATACTCTGCTGGTGTTCAAATACTTTAGTTCTCAATAGAAGCTGAATAGGCTTTTCCTCCATGATAAGGGCGATTATTATCTACTGAGGCTGCTGTAGCTACTAAATGACAGGGGTTATTTTCTATTTTCAGCAGCGTTTTAAGAGAACCCTTTTTGTTCAACAGACAAGCCCTCCCAGTTCAAGCTTTTCTAAAGCCCTAACATTGAAACTTTCAGTTGTCCCTAAATACAGGAAGTCGCCACACTGCCACATAGCCCAAGGCTCAACTTCTTGACAACCAGTAAATGGACTGAGACGCAATACCTGGGCTTCTTCAAAGTCTGAGTCTCCATGTCTGTAAATGGTAAGATACTAGTAGAGTCACGACATTAAACACCTGGTACTTATTAATAATCATCTCTCACGTTTACAGAATGCTTTGCAGTTTACAAAGCACTTTTATGAAAACAACCCTGTGATATAGGCAGTATAAGTATTATTCATTCTATTTAATAGGGGGGTAAACTAAGGCTGGCTCAGGGAGATTAAAGTGATTTTCTCACAGTCACTCAACTAGTAGGTGGAAGATCTGGGACTCAAATGTAGCCCTCCTAATTCCAAGTCCTGCGCTCTTTCCATTATTCCACACTTTTCTTTCTTTTTTTTTTTGCCCCACCCCACCCCACCCCACTCCACTTAGGGAGACAACACTCCACAGGTCGAAATCAATAATTCTTAAAATACCTCTTTGACAACCAGATAGATTTTTGTCAATAGATAAGAAGACTGAGGCAAAAGAAAGAGAGCCTGCCTGCTGAGAGTTACAAAATGAGTCAGGGTTGCAGCTGGGACTCATCCTCCAATGTTCTGTTTCTAATTCAAAAGTGCCATCTACTAGCTACATTGAGGCCTCACACTGATGCAAATTTTGTTTGAAATTTGTGCTTTTTCAAGGTGAACCTCAGGAATGATAGTTCCTGCCTACCTTTCCAGACACATTTCCTATTACTGCCCTTCATGTACTATAAATTCCTGGCTCATCTCTGAACTCAGTGTTCCATCTCATGTTTCCTTGTCTTTGCATGGGCTGTTCCCAAGGCTTGAAATCTACTCCCTATTCAAATCTAAGTCTTGGAATTTTCTAGTTTCCTTCAAGGTCCAGCACAGGTGTCACCTCTTCCAGCTGACACCAAATGAGTCAGCCCAAAGAACGACTCAATATTGGCGCTGGCTTTAGTGTTTCTAATAAAATAACTAATCACTCTGTCCAGTGACAGCTTTTTTTGTGTCCCATGGCACAAACTTCTCATGATCTCCCCAGTTATTTATGCTTATTTTCTCTGTCTCTTTCTCTGTCTCTCTGGGTGTCTGTCTCTCCCTTGCTCTCTCTTCCTCCCTCCCTCTCCCTCTCCCTCTCCTTCTCCCTCTTCCCCCTCTCTCTTTCTCACTCTTTCCCTCTCTCTCTTTCTCACTCTTTCCCTCTC